>NW_017308272.1:143484-151748 GCF_000935625.1 Nanorana parkeri | reverse complement strand
GGCTCCAACACTTCTCCTCGGATCCCCTTTGCATACAGATGGGGATCCAGAGGAGAAGACCCAGGGCAGGAGAGGACATCGCAATCTACCAGTAGCAGATCGCGATCTACCTTATGGGCACCCCAGTTCTAGACACTGCAAAATGTTTGCTTGATCTGGATGAAGTAGATCATAGCAAATATGTATGATGGAAACGCTGGATGAACTTTCTGCTTGTTCCCTGTTTCCCCTAAAATAAGACCTACCCCGAAAGTAAGACCTAGCACTATTTTTCAAGATTCCTGTAATATAAGACCTACCCCGAAAATAAGACCTAGTTTGGTGGTAGCATGTGAGGGGAAACTTGAAGAGCAGGAGTGATAGTATCAGCCTGCAGGGACATACTGTATTAAGGGGATGACAGGGGACTACCTCCGGTCAGCGCAGTGATAGGGAGCACTCCAGTACCAAACTTCACCAACTACTGTCCCCGAAGGCACTGCTTAATGTAATGGTACTGTACTGTAATGTGTACCGGTAAATGGTACCGTACTTTACCGTGCTGTCCACTGTCTGATGTCCCCACTGCTGCACCGCTGGTACCACTGCCCCTGATGGCAAAGGAAGCCGGCGCTGTAGAAAGCAAGGCTGTGGCGGCAGATCGAGCAGAGCCGCATTAGCTGATACGTCCTCTATAGCGCCGGTTACTGTGACAGGCGGAGTTATACCAGATAACTTTGGATTGTTGTACATTTTGTTGCACATTAAAAAATAAAAATAAGACATCCCCTGAAAATAAGACCTAGTGTGTTTTTGGGGGGCAAAAAAAATATAAGACAGTGTCTTATTTTCGGGGAAACACGGTAGCACAGTGCAATGTTTTCTGGGTTATATTAGCAGTTGACTAGTTGAATTTAATTATTGGTTGAGGTAGTACATTTACTGCAGTCTATAAAATACATTGTTACTTGTTATCCTTGTTAAGTATAATCCCTGTAAATACCACCAGCTGCTGGTCTACAGTTCACATACCATAGAGCATGATCCATTGAGAGAGCATTAGCCAATTTATGTACATTCCATGTACGGTACATACTGTTATTGAATCATCTCTTCCAATTATATGAAACATTAGCAGAGATATGTGAAAGTTGATGATGGGGTATTACATAAAGGGAACCTAGAAGCTCTTAAATTTGGGAGCAGCAATTTCTGACTTAATTTTCTTTTTACAAAATCATATTGGGTTTGTGATACAAAGCTGCTGAGAGCAGATGGGTTATCAAGTTTAGTTTAATAGTACAAAAATCATGAAAGTGTACATAGCAGCTAATATTAGTCATGCACTTGAGAGCAGCATAGAATAGGCAGTAAATAGTGGGATGATACATGTTACATTACAATAGGTTGTGATGTGTGGTGGGGCATGTAGGTGTGAGAGTATTGGAGTATAGTGCAAGTGAAAGGGTGTTGTTGGCTTCAGAAACAAATTCAGTTGAAGAAAATTGTGGGGTAATGATGGGGAGAGAGATTGGTGACCGGGATTGTATGATGTAGACGGTAGTGGGAGGAAAAGGAAAAAAAGGGGATACAAGGAGCCATGGAGGGGATTATAAAGTAACTTCTAAAAAGAACACAAGGCAGCATTATGTTTTTAAAGTTGGGAGTATGAGATCCAGGATGGCCAAATGTTTGATAGATAGGGCATTAGATCATGGTATGTTTTTCATTGATCAAAGTGCAGGTTATGCATTTTTCAGGGAGTCTTGCATACTTTTGCGATTGCCACTTTGTCAGCTGCAAAAATGTTTGCACTAAGTATCTGTTGATTTTGAGGGATGCTTCATATCGGTTTATTGACCAGTGCTTCCCTGCTGACTTGTTTTTGAAAGTGCAAGTTCTGAGGCTGTCGTTATCGGTGATTCACTGGCCTGGAACAAGAATACCTAACCAGAATTCAGAATTTTGAGACTTTACTGTTCACACTACACTTTTAATAGCACATCAGCTTCTATATTGCTGTACTCACAGGTTCACTTTGAAGAGTATCTTGTTGATACCTTGAATAAAGACTGGAGACAACCTATTTTAAATATTGCAGCAGACATGCAGTCTATACATGACCTGATAACCTGCAATCATATACAAAGGAAAAGATAATTTTTTTGTGCATATGCCTGTAGGTAATTGAATCAAGAAAAGTCCACAAATTTTGTATTTGAGGTATTTAACTTAAGGCTCTGCCACTCTATAGTTTAGTGTTGATGGGGTGAAACTGAACTGCAAACTTTAGCTCAACTGTAAACATGCACCTGTGAACTGTAAATGACTTCCACTTTCAACAAGTTTTCAGGAACGCACCGTTTGCCTTCTCCTCTTTAGCATGTCTAACAAAAAGAATAAGGCCAAATGTTGCATAATCTTACTACCAAGTCTGAAACATCTGATTTATGTCTGGATGCCACTTTTATTCGCTTAGCATCGGGCTCTCTGTCATGGCATATCAGGGTAGGAAGTCACAGCTCTGGTGCTGTCACTGTTAGATAATATTTTCAGAATTACAAGAAGACACAAAAGACAATGCAGATTTCTCAGCAGAAGCTTGATATACTGTATCATTGTCACAAGGGTTAGAGTGTCACAACTGATCATAATACCAGTGATGAGTGCCTCAGTGCAGTTAAGACATTGCAAACAATGCATACAAAACTGGAAATTTATTTCAGTGTAAATAAATAAATCTACTTATGTGTACAACAGAAATAGTTAGCAAGGAGTTTGAAATATATACAGTATCTATCAACTATTATCTATCAATCTATGTAACATGAACTGTGTGTAATACTTGGGAATCACATGAACGTTTTGTTCTGGTAGTACCTCAGAACCTGTTTTCTTCATGTGTTTCCTTGACTTACCTGGACTACAGTGGAGTGTCCTTGTTACAATATATTCTTTGTTTTACAAAAAAGTAAACATTTAATACATAAAAAGTAGAACTATGAGTTTTTCAAGGGGAAGCACAGCAAAAGCCTCTTTTCAGATATGATATCACTCACTAAAACCTTGGATGAAGGAGGGGAGGAGGGGGTAGTAGGGGGAGTAGTCACTAATCTCATTCATTTACTCATGTGTGTAAATTTCATCTTGAGCTACAGAGTGCTGTAAACAACAGGCTTTTTACAACAAATGAGCAAAGGAGATACTGTTAAACACAGAGCCGAAGCTAGCTCCTTTTGCGCCCAAGGCAAGAATAGAAAATTGTGCCCCCCAACAGACGTGTGCGGTAAGTGACGTCAAGTGACGTTTCATGATTGTCTGTATTTTACTAAGTTTTAATGGTAGCAAGTAAGCTAAGTGTGATGTCTTATATGTCTTTTTCAATAAAATTATTTTTCATACAATCAACTGGCTTGTCCGGATCCCTAAATTGACCACTACTAACCCGTTATCTGTTATAATCCTTTTTCTTTTGCATCAATTAACCTGGTCACGGATCGGAATACAAAAGCAGTTATGCAAACTCCAATAGGGTGATTACAACTAGTCGGATCTCCAGGTAGGAACACAAATCCTTTTCTAAAAAAGTGACGTCAAGAGCCCCGCCTCCAGGATGGCGGCGCACATGCACAGAATGCACTGCTGGCCAAATCCAAAATATCATAAAAATGTGTTTATTTGACGAAACTAATGAAAACATTTTTAGTTTCCGTTCATTTCATCGGAAACAAATGTTAGTCTTTGCACATGTCTAACAATGTGTGTGTGTGGGGTGTTTTTTTAATTCATTTTTTATTTTAAAAAATTTCACTGTTGAAGGGCTTTGGGGAAAATATTAGGGGTCTAAATAGATCCCTGACATTTCCCTTTTGAAATAGAAAAAAAGATTGAGGACACAGAGTCTCAGCCCATACAGGTGGGGGAGAGCAGCAGGGATCCGATGAAAAGCTGCAGCCTGTGCTGCTCCTGTTCTCCTTGCCAAGCCGCGGCTGTGTTGGTCCCTTGGCGCCGCTGTGCCCTGGCTGCGCCCCCTCTCAGCTGCGCCTGAGGCAAGTGCCTCACTCGCCGCATGGTAGCTACAGCCCTGGTTAAACATGTGACAAGTGGCCTAAAGCTTCTCTAGCTGGGTGAACAGAAGAATTTATAATATTAATACCAATATTTGTTACCAGAATAAGCCCAAAGTTTCCTTAGCACAAAAATGTAATTGTTGGCAGATTGCTTTTTTTGCATATATAAAGTATATAAATGATTCTACCAGTGTCACATCTTACATTATAGGCAAAACAGCAATATATTAATTTGCAATGTTAGTATATATAACGCATTTGTATGATAGTTACAGTGTCTGTAGAAGATACTTTATCATATCATACAGACAGTAGCATTTCTAATCTTTTGTGGGTAGTCAAGTCAGTTCTGGCTCTTACCTCTCATGTATGGTTTGTGCTATTTTGCAAAAAGTGACCTGAAAAAGAACTAAGGATTTAAGGAAAGGAGGTGAAAACTACAAGTCTTTGGGAGACTAGCAGATTTATGAGTTGTTACCCGATGCATACAGCACTTGAAGGGTGCATAGTGGAGTTGTTCCATCACCCAAGCCTGCTATTGCATGATATTCTAAGCATTATTATGATGATAGTGTTATGTGACACTTCTTTCACTTTCTTTGTTGGCCAGCTCCCTGTGCAGTGAGAATTTTGGTCTCAAGATTGACACATAAAGGTTTGCATCTGCGTTCTGTACAACCATTTAGACAAAATGCTTTAGGCTTTCTGTGTTGGCATTTACTCATCCATGCCTATCAATAAGCCAAGCCATACTGCCATCCTTCTCACAGCCACACAATGTCACATATGGCAATTTGTACAGCTCCTAATGCAAACCTGTTCAGAATGTAAATTAGTCTGTGCTTTAAGTGTTATTAGTAAGATAATAAAAAAAATTAGAATTCGGAGGAGAGTAGGATTTAAAGATACACATAGTGAACAGCATATGGTTCAGGACTAATCTGGTGACTTACAGTATTTCCATTAACTACTGTATAATTTTATCATATTCATTACTAATGGATTTTTGATTCCACTAGTCCATAGCACTGCCTATGAGATTTATAAATGAAAACTAACAATTTTAATCAGTGAAATATATTTCTAGCCTTGCTGGGTGCACAGGACTAAGTAAATGAATTACAGTTTTATGGGATTTATAGCATAGAAAATTCATCCTCTCTTTCCTCAAAAAACATTACAAGGTGTTCTTGTACACTCTATTAGAGAAATTATTACAACACATGGGAAACAGTTTTACTACTTGCTGCTGAAAGTATAGCATATGTCAACAAGTGATTGACAACAGGGTAGTTCATTGTAAAATATGCATGTAATACTTGTAACATGTACAATTTTTTCTGTGTCTTTTAAACTGCCACTTCAAAGCATCACACAAAAGAGAAAGCCGAACTGAAAAAATACACATTATGCATTATTTACTTTTTTGTTACCTTATGTACACTAAAGTCAGACATTGGTTCTGTTTTTCCTCCTACCCCTCATTCTCAAACACACACGTCTACTGCATTTTTTTCAAGGATTTTAACAAACATTCAGATTCCTACCTGTTTTTGTAGATATTACAAACATCCTCTACTTACTTTGGAATGAGATGTAGTACAGGGAAAATGTTTGTGCTGAGATTGTCAGTCAATGTAGCAAACCAACCATGACTGTTCCCTCAACCAAATATTGGATGGGTGGGGGTCTCATTTACTATGGCAGACATTTAGGGTGCCCATACACGGATTTTAGCTGGTCTTTGAGAAACTGGCTGAAATTTGCACAGTCTGTGACGCTGTCGGCACCCTTTCGGTTGCCATCCCTTGATCAGCTGATCGAAGAATCTGGCCAGAAACTTTTTGTACAATAGGAGTTGGCAGCCAATGAGCTGCCCGCTCTCGTCGGGTATTTTGACAGCTGCCAGCGGCCACTGTCCAAATACAATTCAAACAACAGGATTCGTCGATTGACAAGCTCCTAAGTGTTGATGGAGGAATCTGCTCTATTTTTCTCATTCAGCCCGTGGGTTGAATGAGAAAAATAGATCAGTGTATGGCCAGCCTTAGATGACTCTAGCAGGAAATGTAACAACCTGCAGCTTAAACCTATCTCCTTTCTATGAGTAAGTTTGTATCATGTATGGCCAGCCTTAGATGACTCTAGCAGGAAATGTAACAACCTGCAGCTTAAACCTATCTCCTTTCTCTGAGTAAGTTTGTATCATGTATGGCAGGAACAGGGAATGATTATGTTAGGGCACCTTCAGACATTAGCTGACTACACTGGTTGAAATATTTTAGTGTAAAGTTTACTGGCTGGTTGTCATAAGAGTTAAGTTGGTGTTCCCTGAACTATGACTCTAATACTTTGCTGATATCTAGTTACCATGGTAACGAAGCCACTTTTCTCACTTAGAATAGTTAATCATGATTAGTGCAAATCTGGGGTCCCTAGACCTCTTGGCTTCACGCTGTTCTGTACAAAATCATTTCTAAAGGTAGGTAATATAGATAAGCTTAATCTCTATCTCAAAAATAGGCTGTTGTTTTCCATAGATACCTGTGGCAACAGTATTATCTTCTGAACATATAGACAAGCACACACAAAGTAGGTGCATGTCTCTGTATTTATGGGTTTAAGAATAAAAAATGTTTGGGTGTCAGATTACACGTAGATGTCTCAATGTATTTTTAGTTGAAGATAGCTTTAGCCCTTGTTCACACCTCTGTGATGCAAAAGTGCAGAGGTGCTCCAGGGTAGACATGTGCGATTCGTTTCGTTACGAATCGAAATTCGTACGAATTTTCCTGAAATTCGTAAATTCGGAAGCATCCGAAATCCGAATTGCAGTTTCCGAATTATATCTGAAATACGAAATTCCGTTAACGAATTTCGGATCTGAATTTCGTTGAAACGGGAACTAATATTACCCCTGTAAATGAGGTTGAACAACATAGCAAGATTTTTTTTAAAATACGAAATACGGATCCGCTGCTGCTGAGGGTTGCATTACAATACAGGCAGGAAATACGAAATTCCGTTTACGGAATTTCGTTCCGTTACGATCATTCATTATGATGAAGTTAAAAAGCAAAATACCTTTGTTAATATTGGAGTTGATGGTAGTTTTTTTTTTAATCCGAAATACGAAATTCGGATCCGAAATCCGTTAACGGAATTTATTTTTTCGGATAAAAAAACAACTACCATTGACTCCAATATTAACAAGGTATTTTTGCTTTTTGACTTCATCATAACGAATGTTCGTAAAGTTACGAAAATGTGCCGAAACTAACGGAAATTCGTATTTCGTATGAATCCGAATTGAGTTTCGGACACGAAATACGAAATAATGGATATTCCGAAACGAAACACATTTTTTGACGGCGCACAAGTCTACTCCAGGGTGCGCTTGTGATGCGCTGTGGTTGGCAGCCCATTTAATTGAATAAATGAAAGAAGTGTGTGCACCCTTTTTTAAATTGCATTGCATGGCAATAGATTACCATGCAATGTGGTGCGATACAGCGCACATGCAATGACTAGTTGTATTGGGGGTGCCATTAAGAAATAATTGCACTGCAACGCACCTAACATTGCAACATGAAATGCGTGATTGTGTGCAGCATTCCATCACATAGATATGAACGGAGCCTTATTCTGTACGTTCTGTACCAACAATACATAACAACCTAAAATGCTTTAAAAAAAATAGGAATGAGCCTTGGATAGCGCAGAGTTGATGTCTCATGTCTAATATTGTTCCCTTTCTTCTTTGTGTTATCCAAATACTTTCATTATGTAAAAGTTACACTTCTGAGTTTTAGAATGCAGTCATTAAAACATTTTCGTAATAACTAATGGAAGTATTAGATGTGCTACCATCAGAACTTTTCCTGCATAATTAATTACCTGGAGAAAACTAGTTGTTCGGGCAAGAACAAGTCCCTGTTCTCCATGTCCTGTTAGGCAGCATTCAAAAGCTTATGCACACATACTATTGTGGATGCAGAAAGGTATTCAATGATGGTTTGATTTTCAGGCTGTGTTCCCCTGTGTGCCTCCACCAAGGAGCCATTGGGGGCCAATATAAGTTAAAGTAGTATTAAGGTCTGGGCATTTTTTTACCTTATTGCATTGCGGTAAGAACCGCCCAGAACCTTTTTCTCCCCCAGCCAACACCCCCCCCCCCCCCCCACCCTTCCCCGCCAACACGGCTTGTCCCGCCCC
>NW_017308272.1:107154-143325 GCF_000935625.1 Nanorana parkeri | reverse complement strand
ACCCCCCATTACCTGTCAGCAGCTTTCGCCCCCGCCGCTGGTCCCGAAGTGCTCCTCTGTTCCCCGTACTTCCTGGTTGCAGGGGGAGGATACTGATGGCAGAGGAGCCATAGGCTCCTTCTGCCATCAATTGAAGAGAGAAGGGGAGTGGCCTGCCACAGGGCTGTGTGTGTCACAGGGCTGTGTGTGTGTCTATGGATGCACACAGCCACTGCGGGCACGAGTGGACCAACTTGAAAACGAGGAATGAACAGATTTTAAAGAAAAACAACAACAGCCTCAGGCAAAGGTAGGCATCCCTATAGCAAATATTAAAAAAGGAGGGTTTAATATTGCTTTAATGAGCATGCTGCATCAGATGAAGCATGAATGCTGCATACCATGTTCCTAATGCTATAGTGTTTGTATTCGTTTTGCGGCATGTGTGTTCAAGGCATACATTGACTTTTATATGTTGTGAATACAGTATTTAGACTTAATATTTAAATACTATATATATTTTTTTTAAATGCTGGCACTAACCTAAAAACATTTATACTGCATTGTGTTTATATCACTTTATAGTAGCAAGGCACTTTTTTTCTACTACCTGATGTTTATCCTTCACTCCAAAGAACTGTTTTTCATAACCATGAAGTCATTGGATTACAGAGGTTTAATATAATCAATGTACTTTTATTCTGATTCGAAGATTTCATGCAGCGAGACAAAACTTTGATTTTTCATGTAATTTTTTTTTCCAGTTAAGTGATGCTTACAAAAAAGAAAAACACAGAAATCACTCCCAGAAGACCCAGAGAAAAAGCAATACAAGTCAGCAGGGGTCAGTCTCTGGCAGAGATAGTGGGAGAAGTGTAACTCCTGCTGACCTCCTTCCCAGCTCACGGACCAATTAGCTGCAATTCTGCCTATTAGTTGTGGAAAATGCAGAACAATTATAGAGAAAACACAACAGCTTGCACACAGAATACACAGCAGAGACTGAACTGCCAATCATCCCTGTATCCCCCTATGTTCCAAGCGCACAGCACAGCAATGTTACATTCACAGATGTCCTGTTTTCTCTTTTGTAAATGCTGTTTAAATGCATTTAAAAAAAGAAATGTGAATTCATGTGGATTGTACAAATAAAATGAAAAAATGTTCTGCAACCCTAGGATGTGTCTTGTTTTTATTTCATGACGCTGATTGAAAGCCTTTTGGTATTAGGTGGAGCCAATGGTACAAATGTTAAAATTAAAATGGAAATTGAGGCTGGATGTACAAAAAGGTAGAAGTCTTGTATTAATACAAAAATGCACAATGTGGAAATTGTTACATTAATATAAGAGTGACAGAAAGGACACTTTTTTTTAACATGTTTAAAATGTACATTTACCTTTGAAGTTAAAAGAATAAAAAATAGAAACTTAACACACTGTATTGACAATATGTTTCATGGGTTTTGCTTAATTATTATGCTAAATTTTAGTGACATATGATACATATACACATAGTACTTTGAGTTTTCTTTTATTTGGTTATTATGTAGTCAGGCTTACTGTACAAATAAACTTCCCTCCTGAAGTTAATGTGACCTGCGCTACTATAGTCTATGCATGACGGGTAAATAATTGAGGTCAGGATGATTTTAGCAGCTGTTTTGCTGCACTATATCAAACCCCTATGCTTATAACCCAAAGGCTTAGCTAAGCAAGTTCTGGCTTCCTTTTTTAAATGTATTTGTTAAAATTTCTATTAATTGAGGGAAGGGGAGCAGTTATAAGAAAAACTAAGGAAGAACTAGTTCTTAGGATTGTTTTACATGTTTGTTTTTTTGGGGAGGTGACGGATTGCAGTTTTTCCTTGACGCCTTTCTCTTTTTTGTGTTTATTTTGTCTAAACTAAGTGGGAAAGATGGTGTTGTTTATGTTTGTGTTCTTCATCTTTTTAATTTTAAGTTGTGGTTTCTTTTGATAATATTACTGATATAATAAAGTTGATTAAAATTTTAAAAAGCACTGTGTCCACATGTCACCCAATACAACCGGCAACATCTGTGACAGCAAGAAGGTCCACAAGGACACAGCAAAAAATTGTAAAAAGGGGAAGGAAAGTCAGCCTACTGCTGACATTCTGCTGCATTTTCCATGTGAAATCTATAAACATAAGGGCATACATTTTTTTCAACCGAGTCTGTCCCCACCAGTGTGTTGGAGCATAGACCCACAACTGCATTTTGGGAGTTTTGAACAGAAGTTTGCCATTCCATTTAATTCTAAAAGAGTCTTCAAATTCAAAATGCAAGTCAATGCATGGCAACATATGTCAACACATCCCATGTTAATACATGTGTTCTTGTTTGAAAGTGGCATCATTTATTATGAGTTTTTCTTCAAAATCACACCTTCGTTTTTTTTATTTGTCTTTACATGTGAAACATATCACCTTAAAGCAGAATTAAGTTTGCTGGGTGAGGGTGAGCTCTTGCCAAAATGTACAAGTATGCACAACATACTCGCACATTATGACACACTTACCAACTAGAGTGCCCACTTATCAATCCATATGCTTCATATGCCACCTCCACTGTCTCCTCTACATTTCTTCTAGGTCCCCCCTCACTTCTCTTCAGCCATTGGAGGGCCACTGGCAATGAAACTTCTGCACATGTGGACATGATTACATGGTCCCCGGCATCCGGCTCCATATAGTGTATAACCTCTTATAGATGCCAAGAATGAGCCGGGAGTGTACAATAGGGAAATTAGAAAGAAGTTTTTTGGCAGAAAAGACTTTGCATGATTCTTCAGAAAACTATACTTAGTAGCATTTTTTTTTTTAGTTTTAGTAGTTTAATTCCACCTTAATATAAACAATCTTATTAATACATGTTAATATATTAAATGTATATTTACATGGCCAAAGGCTTTTGATCCTCTTATACCACTTACAATTGAGAACAATACTCTCTCTGCCGTAATAATTACTATCCAGGGACAATGTGAACCAGGCTGCTTAGGCCTGAAACTGGGGAGAAGCAGATTTTTATTTATATCAAGAAAGGGGTGCTTTTTGTGTAAATAGTACAGTGATTTGCTAATGCTATTAAGTGCCCTATAGCTTCAAGTGAAGTGTGAATGTTAATGACAGGTCCACTTTAAGTGCAGTAGCTCAGAGAACACACAACAAATATATGTATGAAGTGCTATAAAGGTGAACTTGCACAGTAAAACCTTCATAAGTAAAACTTATTTTATATGAACATTAAATTGTATTTTAAAGCTATCAACTAAAGCAAAGGTGTCACAAGAGTTAAGTTGGTATTCCCTGAACTGTGTCTCCGGTACTTTGACGATATCTGGTTACCATGGTAATGAAGCCACTTTGCCCGCTCAGAATAGTTAATCATGATTAGTGCAAATCTGTGGTCTCTGGCCCTTGTTGGCTTCAAACTGTTTAGTACAGAATCACTTCTGAAAGCAGGTAATCATAGAGGTGCTTAAGGTGGAATAATTACTCCTAGGTTTGGACTGTGTCAGTCTATCTGCCATGTACAGCAGCCGGGAAGCAAACCTCGGATCAAATGATCCATGCATGTTGACCGTCTGCAACAAGACAGGCAGGATCTATACAACAATGATGAATCCTACACATAATTAGATGCAAATACATTCTAACAATTTGACTCATAAATCTTTCATTCAAATAAATATGAATCGTATAACAAATAGTGTACCTTTGTTCAGCTGCGTCCAGGTGTAAAGAGAATGTCATATCATGGAAATGATAATTCTGTATTTAGGTATGTGTACATGTGTTCCTCTATGTGGAAAAGCCTCCACGAGCCCAACTCACAGGTGTGCACAGAGACTGACAGCTCTGGCCCTATACAACATCTTAAATAAGAAGTGGTTGCCCAAGATGTCATTATGGTTACACTAGCAAGAATATTTATACTCATTCCTAGCAAATTATGTTGCAAATACGGCCAAGGAAAATCTTGATCCTGATACAATAAAAGATCAAAGCTGATTGGCAATCTATCTCTACCCCTTTAAAAGCAACATTTTTGAATAAAGAAAAGGATATAAACTCACTTTGTGTGCACCTAATATCTTTGCAAACCCACTTGCTACTTTCTAAAAGTAGTAGTGATATCATCTCTGTGCCACACATAGCCTGTGCAGAAAGCCCTGCTGGGCCCACCCACTACGAGTTGCCTACAGGAGGGGGCGGATACAAGACCAGTCACCATGCACAAGGAGAAGGAACAACAGTGACCGGTCTTTATTACAGGAAGCTCTTACACAAAGGCAAAGTTTCACGTTGGAATAATGCACCAAGGTGGAAGAAATATACGAAGACTCAAGTAAGAAATGTCATGCCTCTTATATTTAGACAGTATTTTATTATCCTAAAGTTCAGTGTTAATGAACCCTTTCAGTCCTGGAGTTCTAAATACAAACCTTAATGGAAGTGCTGGCTTTACACAAGTTTTCTGCATTACTTTTTCTTTCTTAAATCGGCTAAATGCATGTTGAAAGTTACACCTAGCTCCCATTAGGTTCTGTAATTAGCATTCCAAGATTGGAACTGAAAGCTGCTTTAAAGGGATCCTTTTGGGGCCTATTTGCATCTTCAGATGATCTTTACTGCCATTTGTTAGAGGGTTCTGGAAATCCCCAGATGCACAATGAATATCATCTAAAATGTGATCTAAGCATGAGCTATGAACCTTCCACCAGTTTCCTTAAAGGAGAACTATGAGGTGAGTGCTTTTCACTCACCTCATAGTTCTAGCCGACCTGTGACAATGAGACTGTCACAGGTCGGCTTAGTAGATCGGGAGGTGAGCGAACACATACCGGCGTTCGCTCACCTCTCGATCCTGTCACGGCTCTCTGCCGTGACAGGGGAGGGGCAGGATTCCCCCCGCTCCGATCTGCCAGCGCTGACTGCAGCTGCTCGCGGTATACTGCGGCGTCTCAGTATCGCGGTATACTGAGCCTAGGGTGACGGGAGGACGCTAGTTTGTGTCCTCCCGTTACCCTAAGGAGAACTATGGGGAAAAGCCTTAACCCCATAGTTCTCCTTTAATGGAGGATTATGGGGGATCGAAATACACTCATCCCCATAATTAGAACCGACGTGTGACACTGAAGCTCTCGCACGTTGGCTCTATTGATCGGGAACTGAGCAACCCCACACCACAGATCGCTCAGTTCCTGATCATGTCCCTGCAACACTTTTTCAACTATCGTTCACAGGCTAACATTGAACTCTATCTGTGTGTATAAGCCATAAAACAGCACATCCAGCCTGTTATATCTATGTAAAAAATATTACTTTTGATAGCTAACTTACATATGTCCAACAACGAGAATACTACAGATCTTTAAAGCAATATAAGGCAGTTAAATTATAGAAAAAAAACACCCAAAATTGAAGTGGCAAAATTGCAGATGTTGTATGGTCCTGAGAAGTTGTAACTACAACTATGTGTGCTGGCACCGATGCAGTTAAAGAAGAGACTGTGAAAAATTCATAATACATGAAGGCAATGACAATGATCAATACAAGCATTCCAAATGTAATAGTGCACAGAATATAAACCATATGTATATCACAGGAAATGCAGTGTGGAATAATACTATACCATCTAGGAAAATCTCAGAGCACAAATAAGATTTTCTCCATGTTATTGTGGAGTTCAGCGTTTCTAATAACCCACATGCACAGTGCTTTAATGAACGTTGTACACCGGGGAATCAGTTCAGTTTGATGGTTGGGGGAAGGGAGGAGGAAAA
Organism: Nanorana parkeri; assembly: GCF_000935625.1. NCBI lineage: Eukaryota > Metazoa > Chordata > Amphibia > Anura > Dicroglossidae > Nanorana > Nanorana parkeri. The sequence goes on along the minus strand of NW_017308272.1, from coordinate 137,536 downwards.
TCTTCATCAAACAGCAGAGTTAGGCACACATTCACTTTAAGCCCTAGATCCTTAGATGTTCTTCAGTCAGCACAAAACCTGGAGTTCCCTTTCAGACCATAGAGTAATAATAGCTGCAGGTAACACTCACGTGCTTTAAAAAAAACCTTAGTCTCACAAGACACCCAGCTCAGCTTACATTTCTATTCCAAACTTGCATTCTGTATTGCCATACAGTATATCTTTTATACAATGTATTTATATAAATGATGCACAACATGTCGCTACCCACATTTAGTCTTAGGTTTGTAATGTCATTAAAATACAGCCTGACTAGCTTTTACTTTCACATAAACGGTATCAATGTAAATAGTTTTTTTTTTTCATAAAAGGGTAACTGTACTAAATATAATTTAGTGGAAGCTAGCCACATGGCTTGTATAGTGTTAGTCTATTGCTTAATTCTCCATAACCCACAGTTTCCACTTTGCCTCACCTCCCTGCATTGTGTTAACTTCCTAGACTTGACACTGATGTAAGAGACCCTCAAGACCTTACAGTTAAAAATTAAGACTAGAAGCTATTGGGAACAAGGAACTGTTGCAACAAACAGGCACCTATATGGCGGACAGCAGTCATAGCACTAATGGGTCAGAGTGTGCACTCCCTGTGTGTTCTAGGTCATGGCTGGAATTCCACCCAGTGAGTGTGGAAGAGAGTCCTGCATCTTACACATCCAAGTCCAGTTATCTTGCATTTCCCTGTGCAGGACATCAGAGACATCTTAAATGTCTGACACAGCACAGACTGCTGGAGCTGTAGGATGATGCAATGCTTTTATGAAATTTAGTAGAAAACTATACAGTGAAGTAGAAACTTATGGCCGTAGATACTGTCCTTGGTTCTTGCAGTAGGGAAGGTCTTTATTTTGGAATGTTTGCACTTCCATGTTGTTTGTATTATTCAATAGTAGGACTAATAAATTAGACTAAGGTTGTTTAACCTTTACCACTGAACAATAGTTTCTATAGCATATGGCTAACACACCATCAGTACAAATAACCAGTCAGGTTAGGAAGATCAAAATGCCCTCTACTAAACTAGGTATTTGTACATACCATCACTCCAGTCACCAATTCTAAAAATATTCCTGACTTAAAAATACTGGATAAAGCATGCCCCTTTACCCACTGTGAATACAGAACTGCCTGTTTTACATGATAAATCCAAGATTAGGATAAAAAAGGAGATGTCCTTGAACAGCTGGGGGCTGTGGAAAAAGAGGCAAGAGCCTGCTCTAATGAGTGAGACTTGTTTTCAAAGATGCAGGAAAAACAGCACAAACATTGAAAATGACAGAAATGGTTACAAAATGTGATTGAAAATAAGCCTCAAGCTGTAATACTAACACTTGTCCGTGTCGCAGTTCTCCTGAGGCAAAAATCATTCTCCGACTGCTCCAGGAATCCATTATAATTATATTAGTCAAGCGTAAGCGCCTAATCTTACCATTATCTGATTAATGTTAACGTTATCCATACTCCTGGCAATACCCGTAATATATGAGTATTGTTTATAGCTACGTCTTTTCCTTGGATTTTTTTTAATGAATATCTCACAGCTAATTTCCATGATGTTAATGTATTTGAATCCATCCTAACCATTGAGCTGGCTGGAAAATAAACAGTGAGAAAAAGAAAGGGAGGTGTGAGGGGGGGTCCAACTTGTTTTCTCTTTGCACAAAAATAGCTTCATACACAAGAAACTGCAAGACTGCAATAGAGTGTTTACTTCTTTACCAAATTGTTATGATTTTTGTGTTTTAGGGGCGTTTTATATGCCCATGGAAGTTCACAGTGGTGTGCAGCAATCATGAAAGAGCCATCATTATTATTTTCAAGTTTTGGATAGAGTGAGGAAGGGATTGTACCAGTGCCATTCCTGGGGAATGAGGAAAAAAATCTCCCTGATGGGGATACAGAGAGCAATAAAAACTTAACAGAGGTTAAAAAAGGTTTTGGGTAGAGTTCTAATTCAAGTGTACATATCGGCTTTGAGTGGAAGGCAGGCATTTTATTTTTAAGCCAAGAAAAAAATGAACATCATACATTTACCTGTAAGCAAGGCTGACCTTAAGGAAGTAAAAACATTATTTCTGCATATAGTTTGCAATGATAAATGTACACTGGAACAGCTATATTGCTTGTAATACATCCAGGTTCAGCTTTTTCCTTTAATCTAACTGAAAGTTTATCAGACAGGGTCTCCGTGAAACAACCACAAAGAGATCATGTGATCTAGGCCATCTAGTCCTATAGTTCCATGATAACTCAACCTTGTGAGTAGCAGTAATTTTTTATGGCCCGTAAGAGGCACTTTTCAATTCAAAATTGTAATGTGATAATGTATACCGACATGGGCCCTATTTATTCATGTGCTTTTTTCATGATAGGTACACTTTAACTACTTTTCCACCTTTCTTCGGGAATATACAAAAACTCTGCTGCCACTGCAAAGGGACATTGTTTCTCAGACCAATAAAAAGGAAATCCATTTTGCAGTGAAGCTTATCTGAGAGAGAATTGATTTGTCTCAGGCTGGAGATTATTGATTTCTTGCACATTGCTTTTATTTTCCTTCAGTGCCATGTCAAGGAATAACTGAAATATGTGCATCTACAGCAACGCCAGACAATATGATAGTTTTATAAAGGAGCTTGTATTAGGACCGCTTTAATAAAGAACTCACTAAAGTGAAGTCTAGTTGGTTTATTTAAGAATTAGACCTTGGGAATTATAAACTATTTGGTAAATAAGGCTGACTATATGTAAAAAATGTCCTATTACAACATTAAATCTAACTCCAGACAAAATGTTTTAGCTTTGGATGGAGAGGTAACCTTCTCTTACTATGCCATCATTTGCTCAGTTTGCGTTTCCCAGGACTGTGACAGTTTTGCTGGAAGGCTTTTTACTGTTTTTTTCTACAGTCAAACTATTTGCCATGAGCACATAAGAAAGAACAATTAAGTTTTAAATAGCTATAAGCAGGATGTGGCAGTGAGGAGAATCTCTCTGACTCTTTAAGGGAATGTATTTATTTATTTATTTATTATATTCAGAATATTGTTATTGTGTTTTATGTAAATTAATAATTTCCACTTGTAGCTTTGATAGAATACAGTGTGTTACAATCTAGAGAGAACCAGAAAGTTCAAGGTATGGCAGACTGCTGGCTGTCATATAATACCGAAGAACAGGAAAGATCTCTTTGTGGGGGTCACAGTCAGTACTTGGGACCCTACAGTGGATTACATCAACTAACATTTTTGAGTTTTATCTTAACCCCGTGTCATACACTGAGATAAAGGCTGTGAGCAGGGGAGGGAAGATGCTTCCAGAACGTTTATTGAACCGAACATGGAGGAAAATAGTATACAATATTTCTACACCATCATACACAGCAATAGCCACTTCTTCACCAAGAATGACTTTACTATTTTTTTAATTGGCAGACAAAGACAATATGGAATTTTCTTCAGTTCAGTGAAAACTACGTTTCTTTTACATTTCTTCTAAATACAATAATTTTCAGTGTTTGAGTGAGCAAGATCTGATAATCTAGTCTGCCTATTATTTGTATGAGACAGGCACAATAACTTTAAAAATAGTAATTGAGATCCAACTTGGTCCCTCACTATGGGATCTGCCATACACATTTGGACCTGATTCAAACATTATACATTTTCATGAACTTGCATTACGTAGAAATGATCTTCTGGATTACCAGTGAAGTTGACCAAAACAAGCTTTAAAGCTGTACTCTAGGTACATATACTTATGTTATAGCAGTTGAAGCCTTTGATTACTCGAAAGCTACATACCATGATGACTGCAATCTTTTAAATCCTACAAATCTTCTTGTTTACATGCGGGTGAAAGTACAGCACCCACTGCACTTCTATGCCCGCCTGAATCTAAGTGCTGCAGGTCTCAATAGACCTCAGCAGGAGGGTCACATCTTCACCCACCTCTCCTCCTGGCTGTTCAGAAAACAGTTGGGGGTGGCAGCTCCTCCTGGGCTGCGGGTGGCAAACAGTAAAAAAATGTGGTTGTAGTAACAGGGACTGCTTCCAAATATTCTGAGACTGAATCCACAAGAAGAAAGAATGTCTGGGTAAAATCTATATGCAGTTGGGATCATGGTTTCTTGGTGATTTCCAATGGGTGGACCACAACCCCAGCTGTGTTTGGATTATGGCAAGTGGACTGGCAACAAATGCAGTTCTTTACCTATTTTGCAGTCATTCCATCTATTTGAAGCCAGCACACATGAGCAAAGTATTTCAAACTAACCATTTCTAAAGTCCAACACTTGGGCAAAGCCTTGGGCACTTATTTTTATTCAGGTTCTGGAATTTATTTTCAGTACTTCAAGTACTTCATTGAGACTATCAGTTAATTTCGGTATAGCCTGCTCCAATTAAAACAGGACTAGACCTAAAAGATCTACAATTATGGCATCCGTAATTTTAACCGTTCTGGTGCAGTTCAGACGCCAAACTGTATGCAGGTAGTTTTGCGTGCTTCCTGTTAGTAATTTTTGTTTGTGCACCTGCAGCAATATCAGCTTCATATAACTGCTAATGTTCCTTCCACTTAGCAAAATCTTTTTTCTTTGGATTGTCAACAGCAGGTATCTCATATAGGTGTTTCTGTAAAGTTTTATTTGTGATGCATTTATAGTCAACGCAGATTCTCACCCATATTTAGGTTCAAACAGATGCACTAGGTGTATCCAAGGTTTGCTGCCAGTGTACTTTAATTAAGGCAATCCTTTTTTTATACCTACTGCATCCTGGCCATTGAACAATTTGAATATTTCTTAGATGCATACAAACAGGAGGTAAACTGGCATTAACTCAACAACACACAGACAGTCCTGTGTGTTGTATTTTTACAAAATGTAAATTTTGTTTTGTAAGCAGCCTCCTTTACAGTTTTTTGTCTCTTAACACATAAAAAAAGCTGACCCCCTACAAAAGATTCAAACTAAGACCAAAATTACAGTCCACTGACAACCTGTGCAATTCAGCAACAATTTCACAGATACCTTCATTTGTCATTTGATTCTTTCTGTAAAAATGGAAATGCCTTACAGTTCCAGAAGGAGTCAGTAAAAACTGAGTTTCAGAATTGCCATCATTTCCTCAAATGACTGGCCACTTGGTTTAGCAAGGAGCACCACAAGGGAGGGGATAGCCTTAGGTTATACGACATTAAGTAGCACACCATGCTTCTGAATAGCTTTTATACCGTAGTAGATACTAGGGAAAAATGAGCTTTTCAGTATCTATCTCCCATGATGATGGTCCTGAAACAACAAACTACTATATGTGTCACGGAGTAGTCATGATAGTAACCATACAGTCAATTTTATGGGATTTTACTTACTCAGCATACTTAAACTGCTTTTCAAAACCCCATTGCCATTGTTACCATTAAATATTGAGTTCATGAGCAGAAGAAAAATGTGCTAACAGGCAAAGAATGCAGCCTGAAGAGATAAAAGGTCTAAGCTGAAAAGAGTCTTTAAATACAGGAGTTTTTCAATGTGATGTGTTATCTCAGTGGACTGGACTATATTTAGAAGATCCCTTTTCTCCATATACACAATAAATAAAGTTAGTATAACAAAATGTAGACTGATTACGTGGACAAAAATGACTTGATAAGCAGATTATTTTCAAAATGATTATCATTAAATGCATAATTCATTGTGAGAACTTTTACAAGTGTGGCAATCCTTACCTAGCCATAAACATTAGAGAACAGTTGAATGTGCAAGCATAATCTGATTATCTACAAATGTCTGTGGGAACAGCTTTGGCTCCATAAAGGAATACTATGGTCACACATGGATCACACAAGTGTTCCTATTTAGGCTATAAGGATGGGAGGAGCGGTTTTACAGGCAGCTTATTTTAGTGTAAGCTATAGTAATCAAGGAAGATTTTCTAACTTGTCTTGTCTCCTTCTCCCTCCAAGAATAGTCATGAGGGACTGTTTATATAGTCACGTGAGTCTGCCTCTAATGTCTATAGACAGCTTACGGTTGCACACACATGGTAAGAGAGATGGTAGTCAAAACGTTTTGAGGTTCAGGCCAATACACTGAACGTTAAGAGGGGAATTTATAAAAACTGGATCAGACAAACTCTGGAGCTACTGTGCACGGCAACCAATCAGCTTCTATCTTTCATTTTCAAATCTTAACTCAACAAACTGAAGAGAGAACAGATTGTTTGCCGTGGGCAACTGTTCCAGATTTTGTCTGCTCCAGTTTTGGCAAATTCCCCTCACAGCATATCCATGATGCCAGCATTATTACAGGTAAATAACATCCACCTGCTTAGAAAAAAACAGATTTGGATGACTGATTATTTCTCAACGACTGGAGGACCGGGGTAACTCTGCATAAACTGCATAGTGCCCACAGATATATGTCCAATTCCTAATCTGACAGTAAACGATTGAAATGGGAAATTATTTTATTTTCTCTCAAACAGAATGGCCAGTTGAGCACAATTGATTAATACATTCATAACTTCCAATATAGCTGTTTACTCCCTGCACCTCTTATATCCCTCACTCTGGCATCTGTCAGTATTCTGTTTTTTTATATGGATTATACTTCATACTAAATTCTATTTGCATTTCAGGAGGATTCCCAATAAAAAAGGAAGTTTTATATCTGCTAACCAAGTGTGCTTAACTAGGCTTTCGTTTCATACTCCATAAGAATCTTATCGGTTTTCGTTGCACCTTGTAAATAATAATATCAGCATACAATTGAGATGAAGTTGTACTTTAAGGTTTAAATACTGTAAGTTATTGCTTTCAAAACTAATTAGGATTTTGGTCGTCACATGTCTATGGCTGTCCCATGTCACCTGAGCCATACATGTCACATTAACCAATGATCAGCTGCAGTAACCACATTTTGTGAAGATATCCAAGAAAATAAAGCAGGCTAGATTATTATTAAAGGACAGAGAAAACCATAGGCATCAATAATTTAATAATTTAGCCTAGGATTTATGTGCTCAGGCGCACAAGACGGGTTTTGATCTCAGCAGTGTGATATTCAGCATCCTGATGTTGTAGATCTGCACTGCAGCAAGTCTCCATGTGACCATCCACTAGAAAAACAAAGCAGCAGCCTCTGCCATGCTTACTGAGCCAGCCAGATACAAAAAGGTTAATTTTTTCATTGAGCAAAATACTTGCCCTTTAATGCCTTAAAAAATCCTGTACATTCAATGTTACAATCATTATTAAACCAACAGACTGCAAAACTAATTGGAAGTAAGATTAATTTCTGTTTCCAAATAAAAGATGTTAATATTATGGGGTCTATTCACTAAGCTGCCGTAGGCAGCCAAATGACTAACCGACCCGAAGTGAAGTGAGCAGAATGCTGTTCGGCTATTCACTTCAGGCTTGTACGGCTGATTTCAGCCGTATATCGGCTGATATCAGCCGTACATCGTGTGGCTTCGTGTGGCTTCCGGTCGGCCGAACATGCTCAGCATGTTCGGCCGACCCGAAGTGCAGAAGGAGTTCGACTCAGCTGATCCTCTGGCAGGCTACTCGCTGCTGTTTCGGCCTATTCTCATAGATGTCGAACAGCAGTGAGTGAATAGCCGAATGCCACAGAGAGAATAGAAAAACTGTTAAAAAAGTAGAAAAAATAAAATGATTGGGCAGCTAGCTCCGCCCAACTCCGCCCAGTGACAGCTAGCTCCGCCCAACTGTTTTCTATTGGCTGGGCGGTTCTGCTGCCGTCAGAATAAATAAAAAAATCACCATAGGAATGCATAGCTAGATTCCTATTGGCTATTTCACTTTGCAATACCCAATGGCAAACTAGCTATTGCACCCGCCCTCTGCTGCTGTCAATCACTAGAGGGGACCCGATGGAGAACTTCAGGTCCCCTCTGCTGATTGACAGCAGCAGTGGGCGGGTGCAATAGCTAGTTTACTATTGCAAATTGAAATAGCCAATAGGAATCTAGCTATTCAATCCTATGGTGATTTATTTTGTTAATTCTGACGGCAGCCAACGGCTCCGATGTCAGAAGGAAAAAAAACAGAGCAGGGAAAGGTTTGCTCTGCTCGATCGAGCAGGGTAATCCTTTCTGGGAGAAAGTGTTTCTCTCCCGGGCGGCCGGGAGCCGCTATCTAATAGCGGGAGACTCCTGGAGCGCCCGGGAGAGTTGGGCTGCCTGGAGATCAGTGTACCTGGTCACCAGGTAACCAGGGACGCTGATCTATCTGTGCAAGTGGCCGGAGCCAGCCGTGAGATGAAAGCTGGCTCCGCCCAGCAGTAAGTAGCAGGCTGTCGGCCGGCCGTTCGGCCAGCTTCGCAATTCACCTCGGCTCAGTCGTGCCGAAGCATATGCCTTCGGCTCGACTGAGCCACTCGGCCGACTTTGGGAGCTCTACGGGCTATATTGAATAGCCCGTACTGCAGCCCTTCGGTTCTACTGAAACAAAGGGGTCCTGGGGCCGAAACTAGCCAAAGGATCAGCCGAAGCTACGTCTAGACCCCTATGTCTAGCGTTTAGGAGAATTAACCTCCAAATTATATTCTCTTAAAGATCCTGTTCAGATTGATGTTGAAACAAGGTACTTTACATGTGGCACCGACCACTTCTAAAATTCAGCCCAAATCTGGCATCAGATCACAAGGGCCTGACTACATATGTCATTGGTTGGTGTGGTTGGTGCTGTGGTTGGCAGACTGAATAATGGGCTCTTCTGCATCCAGCACATATATGAATATAACTATTCCGTGTCTGTTTTCTGACCTTGCTTTAATCTGTAAATCCTAACAGAAGAAAGTGGAAACAGGAAGGAGTACTTTCCCCCAGTAGGGTCATTATTTAATAGTGCTTTATTGTTCTGATTTCATTACCCTGAAGATTGTAGCTTCCAATTGTTTGCATCTATAGTTCTCGAGATTTTGATGTAATACAAGCTGGACACATTGTTTAGAAGTCACAAGACTGCAAATGGCCCGGAAATGTAAATATGGGTTGAATAGTCTTTGTGTAACACAGTAATTACCCTGTTGTATTGGAACATAGACCTCACCAGCTCACAGAAAGCACTATATACAGAATAATGACATTCTGCCCACAATGATTTTAGGGTCACTTCAACATCTGGGGTGGGGGAAAGAGCACAGCATGGCTAGCCTTCCTTTGCAAACATTTTAAAAAGCACTTCCCTATGGATGCTTCCATTCTTTCTGCTGTTATAAATAAAAGTATGAATTCATGCAAGACGTTCTGTCTCCCTGTATCGCATCGCAGTTCCTCTACCATCTGTGTGATTAGCTGCACACAATTCGTTGCCAGTTCAAAATGTTAAATTTGGCTTATAGGCTCCATGTAAACCTGTGACATCTCAACATCTCAAAAACTGTCACTGCAGTGAAGAAATATTTAACTGCCAGTATTTTACTGTTGGTGAACTACAGATTTTAGTAGTTTGTGATAGGCGTCAATAGAAATGCACAATTCGCGGGCATAAGCAGTAAAGCAGGGGTTAGTTCATGGAAAGTGAACGCATCAACAGTCCTTCTTAGTTGCATCAAAAGTCTTGTAAACTGATGATACTCCAAGCTTGTAACCTGTATTGTTACCCAGCTTTATGAAGATTGGACAACAAAAGGATGGAGGTGATTGTGTGGCCTATATATAATCTCCCCACATTTCAAGTGTCAACTTAAAACTTTGTTTTACACTTGAGATTTTATAAAGGTTATAAAGTTAGCTATACATGTTAATATTGGGCCAACACTTGTGTTTCACAGCTGCGGAAAGAGTCTGCTTTGCACATGGCCAATCACTCTTTTATATAGCAAGTAAAAGAAATGTTCAAGAGCCATATTTATGTATCAATATGGCTCTCAAAAAAATCACATCTACCATTATAGACATTCAGTATCCAATCAGAAAATTGTCCACTTTGGATGACCCTTACGTTGGATAATTTAAAAAAGGATGTTTGAAATGACCATTCTTATCCAGTAACTTGTATGTGTAGGCACCTTAAAGGAGAACTATGAGGTGAGTGCTTTTCACTCACCTCATAGTTCTAGCCGACCTGTGACAATGAGACTGTCACAGGTCGGCTCAGTAGATCGGGAGGTGAGCGAACACATACCGGGTTCGCTCACCTCTCGATCCGGCGCGGCTCTCTGCCGTGACAGGGGGAGGGGCTGGATTCCCCTCTCCCCGCTCCGATCTGCCAGCGCTGACTGGCGGAACGGACAGGGAGGGGGCGGGTACAGCTGGCTCTGCCTCTAGATAGGCAGAGCCAGCTGTTACTCACGCAGCTGGGCGGATCCCGTCGTCTAAATCTAAGAGCTTTGGGTGACGGGAGGACGCTAGTTTGTGTCCTCCCGTTACCCTAAGGAGAACTATGGGGAAAACACTGACCCCATAGTTCTCCTTTAACACCATATGGCCAACAGGAAACATGCAAGTTACTAAATACTAGATATGTGTGATTTCTTTCATTCCAAATTACAGCTATGACGATTGCAAACGAATCTGAATTTCTGATTCCGAAATTTGTTAGCGGTAGTCTGAAATAGTCTGACGACATTTCGTTGCAGCAAAAAGACATTTGAGAAAAAAAATATTTATTCCCCTCAAATGTCACTTTGATGCAACGAACGACCGAATGAACGAAACGAGCGTTCGCACAGACTACCGCTAACTAATTTCGTCTGAAACCGAATTCCGAAATGAATTGATTTTCAGACCCGAATCCCGAAAAACTAGATAACGCAAAATCCAAATCAAAATGAAACTAAACTAAACACATTTTTTGCGGGTGCACATGTCTACTAAATACAATTACTTCAGACATCCTGAATACTGAGTAAATTGACAGAAGGCACATTTATCTATGAAAAATTATTTGTATCTGTCATTCATGTAATTATGGTGCAAAATATAATACATTGTACCTCAATGATATCATGGTTTCTTATTAACTGGGGCTGCAGGCATATAAGTTTTACAATTTGTAAATAAGTGTAAATGATTACATTTCCCGAGGCCTGGAGTTAGCAGTAATATGGCAGGTTAGAGAGGTTTCAGTGCTTGAGCTAATCCTTTCTATCTGAGTGTGCATAGTTCTAGTCTATTAATAGTAAACATATAGGGGTCTATTCACTAAGCTGCCGAGGGATCTACCGGTAGCCGTAGCTTCGGCTGATCCTTCAGCTAGCTTCGGCCCCAGGACCTCTTCGGTTCAGTAGAAGCGAAGGGCTGCTGTACGGGCTATTCACTATAGCCCGTACAGCTGCCGAAGTCGGGCGAGCGGCTCAATCGAGCAGAAGGCATATGCTTTGGCTCGACTGAGCCGAGGTGAAAGCTGAAGCTGGCCGAGCGGCCGGCCATTGGTCGGCCGACAGCCTGCTTCTGACATCTGGGCAGAGCCAGCCGTGATGTTACGGCTGGCTCTGGCCACTTGCAGAAAGATCAGCATCCTTGGTTACCAGCTAACCAGGGACACTGATCTCCAGACAGCCTAACTCTCCCTGGCGCTCCGGGAGTCTCCCGCTCCCGGCCGCCCAGGAGAGAAACACTGCTTTTTCTTTTTTATTCTGACACGGAGCAGTTGTCTGGCGTCAGAATAAAAAAAAAAATTAGACCATAGAAATGCATTGCTAGATTACTATTGGCTATTTCAATTTGCAATAGCCAGTAATGCTTGCCGCAGTTTTTTCACCTGCTCTGGATCTGGTCTGGATCCGCACGCTGCGATGTGAACTGGAGGTCAAAATACCATAGGAATACATTGGACGCAGTTTTGATCCGGTCTGCACCTGCTCTGGTCTGGATCTGCTCCGCAATTGGTGTGAACAAGCCCTTAGAGAAGCGAGATTGAGAGGTGAATAGGTGGCACCGCAAACCTGTAATATATTACAACAGAGAATAATTTGAGAGAAACCTGGGTTTTTTTAGGTGCCACAATTAGTACATATTCATGTGCTTTAGTTAAAAAACCTAATTTTATTAGTACAAAAAAAGTATTAAAAACATATTTGCTATTTCAAAGGCCACATATACAAAACAAGTATGGGACAGAAACAATTACATATACGGTATATATCTTGGCCAAAGTATTCTAGCTTGGACAGGTTATGAATAGTAGTACGATTAACCTGTTTCGCGAGTAAGTGCTTCTTCAGGAGCCTAAGTAGAATATTTATTTTTTTTACACATATTTTGTTTCTATTTAGGTTCTATATTTATATACTATATACTCTTTGTAATGTGTAGTGAACAGTGACAATGCACTAAGTATGCACTAACAGAAGGCTGTTGCTCAAAAAGAACTAAATGCAATCAAACCTCTGCCCATTCCTACTATTAGATGTCTGCCTTGGTTTTTCTTTAGCTTTATTTATTTATATTTATTTCAACTATAAACATGATTGAAGAACACATGCATTCAAAATCAAAGGAAATGAAAATTATGGTGTTACTCATTAATTTAATTTCTAATCTGCATTACAAAAATTGTGCCCTAATACCATAACTTCATACAATCAACACTTCCAGTTCTTTCCTATATTTGGAGTAACAATGACATTTGAAGTAACATTAAAAACTAATTTTCTTTACATCACTGCCAACAGCTCCACTATCCTCTAGCACACACAGTGGCATCACAAGGGGTGTGCGGGGGGGGGGACCAAAATGACTGACAGACAGTCATCTTGGTGTCACCCCCTCTAAAAAGTCCGGAACTCAGCCATGGACCGAGAGCCAGATAGTGTCAGGAGAGGGGAGGGGACCCGGCGGCATACGTCATCCCGTCAGGTGAATTTCCCCTACTCTTTCTGCTGGCGTCCATCACCAAGATGGCCACCAACAGGTGTCAATCAGATGGCCGCGCCTGCGCGATGATGTCATTGCGCACGCGCGAGGTTACATCACGCGTGCGTGCGATGACTATACGGCGGGCTATCACCCGGTCTCCGATCCGGTTGACACCCAGCCTCGGGACGCCCCTGAGCACACACTAACTGGCTTGGCTTTAACTTCCTGTTTATCTGGGTTTTTTTAACTATGGTGTTTACAAGCTATGTGACTTGGATGATGGAACACTATAAAACAGCAAACTAGGGTTTACATTTGGGCAGTCATGCTGCAAACACATTTTCATCTAACACAGTTACTTGCTTTGGACAACTGTACAGTATTTCTCAGCCATTAATCAGTGTCTTTAAAAACATGAATCTCAACTTCAGCTGTTATGTGAAGACCAAAGTGGACACCAATTTATCTCTTACCACTGTAACAGACAGCAAGGTTGAATTCTGTCAATCTTCTAGGGATCCATTTTGTCCTGGAAAGCAGTAATTGAGCCAAAGTTTGGCATTTATTCAGAAGGGCAAATTACTTAAAGCCCTGGACTTTGCAGGTGACATTTCTCTTGGACAGAGGTGAGAGACTTTGAAAAAGTTCCATAAAAGTTGGCCAATGAATTATCACTAAGAAAACTAAGACCATGCAGTTCAATGGTTGTAGAGCAATACCTTAAACCACTGTTGGTCAATATCAAAGTCTGTGTAGGTACGGTAAGTTATTATTAATAATGAATGTGTTTATGAAATGTGGCATCCTCTCTGAAGTCACATTAATGAATAAGGTGCTCATCTATGTATCCCTAAAAAAACAGTGTACAGGATGAGTAATAACACATCTGAACTTAAAAAGTAACATTTTTGTTTTTGTGTGGCTCAGAAATCCATTTCTTGCTCAAGAGCTCAAAGTATTTATCTGCAGGAAACACACTCTAGACCTAATCACAGGATTGACAAAAGTGTCTGTTATCTAAATAGGTAAGCAAAACAACAGTTGGATGGTAATGATTTGGGCTGACAAGAGGCTGAGGTTCTCCCCATACTTGTAGAGCTTAACTGTGTTCATAAAATGTATATCCATCAGAGTGTTACCAATGTGGTTAAAGAGATATTCTCACTATAGACTATAAGACAAAAAACATTATAAGAATTAAACTATTTGTATGTACTCAGTACATGCAGGCAATACCATTCAGAGACAGACTTACAATTTATCAATTCTGACTGCAGTTCTGGCATTTGCTAGAGCTAATTTGTCTGAGAGTCTTCCTGAGTGAGTGTGATATCCTCAGGGCCACCCAGCCTCAGAAGGTTTTGTCTGTAACCTAAGAAGAGCATAGTACACTAACAGGGTTATTCACAAAAGGGTGAAGAGTTTGGAAAAGGTAGGAGATCAATCTAGGACAACATAGCTGAACTGGAAAGTGAGCTGAATTGGAGAATGTTTCCAAATCAGCTATTTTGGCCTAAATTGATCACTTCCCCTGTCTTCTCCAAACTCTTCACCCTTTTGTGAATAACCCTGTTAGGGAAGCTAAGGGGAAATTTCCTTGCAAAGTGAAAATTCCCCATTTCCCTTTATTAAATGAACCCCTGTGTCTTCCTGACCAGTTTCATACTTGTGTGGAGAGCCTGGCCCCAGCACTCGCGTCACTTTCTACTTTCTCCAGCAGCCACAGATACATGGCATGAGGAATTTCTTGTAAACCAAGAACATACAAGGAGCATAAACAAAAGCCTGGTGCTGGCAATCTCCCTTCTCCCTGCTGTGGTAACCGTGCTTGTCTCCAAAACACCCCTGCTGCCAGAGGCAAGTGCTGTCACTACACCTAATCATATTTTCGCCTCCTTCTGAACGAAGGAGAGTGGTCGAACAGCATTGGGAGGGATGGGGGGCAAGCTGCTGATCACACTTGCTCAGCAACGGCAACATGGATGAGAACGAGACCAAGTGCTACATGTACTGGGTCATCTGGGGTCTTCTTTAAAGCTAAATACCCCTTCCAACATTCTGAGATGGGAAGTATGGAGTCCAAACCTGGGTGACGATACATACCTCTGGTTTATCAAACTTCCTTCTTGAATTAAGCTTTGTTTAGAGTGAAACTCTTCAGAAGGGGAAGCTATGTGGAATGTGATTTTTTTAGTCAATAATCACAAGAATGCAGAATGTTTTAATTATGCTATATCTCAGTGATTCTTAGAGCTATATGGACACCAAAGGCAGAAAATATTTGGACACAGAGGTTGTTCACTCTCTACAAAACACAGTGAGATTGTTTTAAAGAAAATCTAAATGTGATTTTCTGATTCACTAACCCACAACCAGTATAAAAACCAGGAAAGTATAAGAAAAGTCAAAAGTTCCAATCTGCATATTTGTTATAGGTCAACGACATTAGTGAAGGCAGAGGGTCAATATGACAGCCAGCAACCAGCAATTTTTAGAAAGAACAGTCAACAATGGCATCCTCTATGTTTCCTTTAAATGGACAGCTTAGGTAAACTGTACATCAATGATCAGTGAACTGTACACAGAAACCTGTTGCAAAAGGCTATTAACCCATTACAAACCCCCCCAAAAGTACCAAAGGGCCACATATATCCTTTAGGCTGCAGGTTGAGCACAAGGGCTGCACATAGCACTTTCTGAAGTTCTCATAGATGCACCACTATAACACAAAGCAGATAAGGTTGTTATCTTTATCTATCTTTACTAATGTTCAGAACATTTGGTGTAGTGTAATTAACCATGAAAATAAGTATATTTTTTATTAAAGTGTTGTTTAAAAACTCTTAAAATGTTACATGAAATCAATGAAAAGAATCCAAGGCTCCTACTTTTTGAATAATAATGGCTATTGCTAAACTTAAGCCACCCAGGGGCTTTTAGGACCTTCAGGAATATAAGTTTCAATGAATATAAGAGATTTGCTCCACTTCTGTTATGCTTGCAGGAGCCCCTTCCCCCCTTGTGAGTGTTCAGGAATTTTGTATACACTTAGTTGTGAAACTAGGGAATATGAATGCGCATGGTAAAAAGCCTAGAAGACTAGTAAGGTAACACACCAACATAAATTTGCATCAGAATCAGAAATTGAATATTTACAGCTCACAATAGATGGATGAAAATAAGGGCAAATGGTAACCCGTTAAGTTCAGGCAAAATACAACATAGTGGAAAATCATTCCCAGGGCCTACCTCAGAGATGTTGGTTGCTTGCTACACCTCCTACAAATGTCCCTGGTTTGGGAGATTTTTTTAATGTTCCATCTCTATCTTGTTTACAATATTTTGACTACTGACTCACTTTTGCAAAGCTAGATATCTGCAGTAAAAGAACAGTTAATGTCATTATCACATTGTAGTGTGCCATGGTTTTCTGGTATGGCTCAGTGAATACATATGGGTCTATTCACTAAGCTGCCATAGGCAGCCGAGTGAAAAACCGACCCAAAGTGAAGTGAGCTGAATGATGTTCGGCTATTCACTTCAGGATTGTACGGCTGATTTCAGCTGTATATCGGCTTGCTTCGTGTGGCTTCGGGTCAGCCCAAACATGCTGAGCATGTTCGAAGTGCAGAAGGAGTTCGACTCCTCCGGCAGGCTACTTGCTGCTGTTCGGCCTATTCTCATAGATGCCGAGCAGCAGTGAGTGAATAGCCGAGTGGCATTCAGCTGGGCTATTCTGCTCGGTACCTTTGTGGTACTGAGCAGAACAGAAAAACAGTTAAAAAAGTACAAAAAATAAAATAGAAAACGATTGGGCGGAGCTAGCAGTGACAGCTAGCTCCGTCCAAATGTTTTCTATTGGCAGGGCGGTTCTGCTGCCGTCAGAATAAAACCATTTAAAAAAAAGAAAAACACCATAGGAATGCATAGCTAAATTCCTATTGGCTATTTCAATTTGCAATAGCCAATAGCAAACTGGCTATTGCACCCGCCCTCTGCTGCTGTTAATTACTAGAGGGAACCTGATGGAGATCTTCAGGTCCCCTCTGTTGATTGACAGCAGCAGCGGGCGGGTGCAATAGCTAGTTTGCTATTGGCTATTGCAAATTAAAATAGCCAATAGGAATGTAGCTATGCATTTCCTATGGTGTTTTTTTTTTTATTCTGACGGCAGCCAACGGCAGATAAAGGTTTAATCTGCTCTATCGAAAGTGTTTCTCTCCTGGGCGGCCGGGAGTGTCTGGGAGAGTTGGGCTATCTGGAGATCAGCGTCCCTGGTTACATAGTAACCAGGGACGCTGATCTGTCTGTGCAAGTGGCCGGAGCCAGCCGTGAGATGACGGCTGGCTCCGCCCAGCAGTCAGTAGCAGGCTGTCGGCCAGCTTTCACCTCGGCTCAGTCTAGCCGAGGCATATACCTTTCGCTCGGCTGAGCCGCTCGGCCAACTTCGGGAGCTGTACGGGCTATAGTGAATAGCCCGTACAGCAGCCCTTCGGTTCTACTGAACAGAAGGGGTCCTGGGTCCAAAGCTAGCCGAAGGATCAGCCGAAGCTACGGCTAGATCCTTCGGCAGCATAGTGAATAGACCCCATAGTTAAAATGAATTGATTTAGCAATAAAGTGTATCTTGAAAAAAATTTGAGAATATTAACCATGTTGTAGTAGTAGTAGGTAGTAGGCAAAAAGTCACTATGCAGGGTCTATACCCATATGCATATTCTGAGTGAAAATAAAATGTGAAAACAACAGGGGGAAAGCTGGGAATTAGATGCATCCTCACAATGAAACAAATCAGCAGGTACAACATTAAGTAAACTTGAGAGTTGTATTCCAAGATGGGTACTAAGAGAAGCAGTCCTATGTGGAGGCTTTATGTGTACTTCAATAATGCGTATTGTCCTCTGAGGCACCATCACAGTTTTAATTCCAAGAACTAGTAGGTGTGTGCATTATATATATCTATACCTATCTCTCTTTCTCTATATATATATTTATATATATAGAGAGAGAGAGATAGATATAGATATAGATGTGTACTGACAAATGTTTTCACTGGGATTTTTCAGTATTATGTATACAGGATATAAAACATAGTAAAGAGATAGTAGAAAATAATATGCCTATGACAGATATGCTACTCGTGCCATATTTTGGAGACAGTTTGACCTACATATGAATGTAACATGAGCCTGTAAACAAATACATTTTACAGCAGCTCTTTCGTGCAGATTTTGTTCATACAGTTTGGCCAATATTTTGTGCCAAAAATAAGTGTTATGCCGCCTTCCAGAGTGACAGAGGAAAATAAGCAGGGTGCAGCAAATCTCATAAATAATCATGTTGTAACAAACAGTGCTCACTAACTCTAGCAGCAGAATATTGTAAATTTACTGAAGAGTCGTACATACGGAGACAGAATTATGGAACAGGTCTGACACTCTTGGAGCAAATGAAGACGAACTTTTATGAACTAGTTTTAAATAGAAGGATCATCAATCCTAGTACAGTCCTGAATTTCTCTGCCAATTCCTCTAAGCTCCTGTTGGCTGCAAAATATGTGAAAACAGAAGTGGGGAAAAAAAACTGTGGAATATGTGAAAAGGGGGGTGGGGGCTAGGGAGTTGCTATTGCCCCCTGATGCTCCTACTTTTACAAATAAATGCTAGCAATCAGAGCCTAAGCCTCAGTGCTATACAAAATAAGGTACAAATGTATGAGAAGATTGGGCCACTGGCAAGCTGTGGGTGTCCTCATGGTTACACAGCTTCCATTGCTCTGTATAGGCTTCAAGCTTCTTTTATACTGTGCTCTGACAAGAGGACAGGGGTGTTTGAATCTCTTCACACTGTTTAAATGCTGGCATATGCTTGTTTTAGAGCAGTCAATTCACTTTAAATGCCAATAGGTACTCAGCACTAGGTGATATACAGTATACAAAGGGTGCCATGTTCAAATGAAAGATCTTCTTTAATGGTCTGAAGGATCATATTGTTTACCAAGCAAAATATGTAGACCAACTTCAGGTTCCCACCCCCAATTGGCACCTTTGCTCGAAGTTGGCCGAGCAGCTCAGTCGAGCCGAAGGCATATGCTTCGGCTTGACTGAGCCGAGGTGAAAGCCGAAGCTGGAACGGCTGGCCGACAACCTGCTACTGACAGCTTGGCGGAGCCAGCCATCATCTCACGGTTGGCTCTGGCCACTTGCATGCAGAGACAGATCAGCGTCCCCTGGTTAGCAGCTAACCACGGACGCTGATGTGTCATTACACTGAGAACCCGGCGGAGCCGCTGTGATATCACGGCGGCTCCGCCAGGTTCTCAGTGTGTAATGACAGTTCAGCATCTCCTGGTTACCTAGTAACCAGGGGACGCTGGACTGCCATTACACACTGAGAACCTGGCATTTCCGGTATTTTTGAAAATAGCGGTCATCAGCGGCTTGTGAGCCGCTGATGACAGCTATTAATTTAAAGGGGACAGTCTGCTGAACAGTTCTACTATAAGCTGATGGTCGCTAAAGCGACCATCAGCTTATAGTAGAACTGTAAATGCCAGGTCCGTACGGCATACTGAGCTGGCCAGCTGGAAGCACTTTTGTAGCTCTGTATGCCGTACGTCCTTGGCAGCGAAAGGGTTAAAGTGATTTTCACATTTTACTAACGTCCAGCTGCGTAAATGATCAGCACTATATAAATACTCATAGAGGCGCCTACATTACTCTGCCAAACTGCATAACAGCTTTTGAGAGATAATATATAAACCACTGTTATCCATGTTGCAAACTTGCATTGTGAGAATGAGTGGTAGAGCATAACAACAGTATAGCACTGCAATATGGATTCCCCCATGTATTATACATAGATCATTTCAAACTCCACATACAAACAAGGTTTTTTTTTAATCAAAATGTAACAATATGGTAATCTATATAATATGTATAAAACTGCAATTGAAACAACAACACATTCCCTTTAAGTCAACGTCACTGCATAGCAGAAATACAATTAATCAATATACATTTTTAACGTATGCTGCTTACCACCAAATATTCTTTTTTTTTTTAGCAAGTATGGCTCTCTATTTACATTTACTTTGTGTTTCCCTATGTGTCTACAGGCTAATAAGCTGAAAACTGCTCAAATGTTGTTCATGGCTACCCAATAAAGAATGCTACACTACATAATAATGCATATGTGTCTATAGAATGCTTACCTAACTGACCTTAGCACTGATGGGCACAAGATTCCATAGAAACAGCTGAATTAGTAAATTATATCATATACAGCCTTTTACTAATTCACATAGTACAATTTTTATATTTGAATTGTATTTTGGGTAAAACACACCCAAATATATTCATATAACTGATGCATTGTTGTTTTATTTAGGTTCTGGGCCAGAAAGAAGAGGCTCTTGCTCTGCTCACATAATAGGCTGAATGGGTTAAACACTTTTAATTGGCTTCTGTATTTCAGTTTAATTGTGACAGTTTGGTTATATTGATTGATATCACCCTGCATTTGGAGCCAGACACAATGCCTGGTTTTCAATTGAAAGTTTTAGCAAATAATTACAGATAACACGGAGCTGTTCTCTGCACAATTACTGTAGGACTTCACTTTAATTTGTAGTCACAGTGTGGAGAACTGACATGATCAGGAAAGTGCTACCAAAAATCCAGCAGCGGCATTACAAGATGTAGTCAATATCTCACTGAAATTCTTATTTTTTAATCATGTGTTCTACATGATTAAGAAAACATAAACAAGATAATAAACAAAATAGTTTTGCCAGGCTATTTGAATGCTAATTGCAATACACTGTACACATAAATAGATGTCCTTGTAGCTAATCAACTTAGAGACAGCTAATAGGAAAAATCCAGGTGGCAGAGTTTTAACAAAGAACAAGATGACCTGGTGAATACTAAGTAAGATACCACCCCCCCCACCAAGCAAATATACCCCAAAATTAGAGTTTGTGTCTTGTGTTCACAATGCTGTGCCTGTTTGCTAAACTATTGCTATTTGCATGGTGGTATCTGCTGCAGACGCAGTGACTACACCTGCCAAATGTGGATGCCCAAAAGTGTACAGAGGCACAAGTCAGATGTTGCAATTTAACAAGCAGAGACGGCAACTAGACAGTTAATTCTAGTGATGGCAAAGTGATGGATACTTTATTTTATTTTTAAAATATTTATATATTTTCTACTGTAAGCACTTACCTTATGTGATGCCTCTTGATCTAAACAGCTTCCTCCTTCTTCCACTCATTTTCCACAGTCCCTTCAGTGCTGCTGCCAGTCTCTGATCCAGCGAGTGTCCCACAGAATCGGTCCAGCGTGCACGCTCCTCGCTGCGTCCAATCAGTGTCAGTGTTGCACTCCTCCTCTCCCCTCTGATGATCTGGGCTGCGCATGCGCCCGCCCACACTTCCTCCTTCACAGCGTTTGGGAGCTGGGACTTCTGCAGCCGGGAGCGAGTGGTGCTGACACTAGTAAGTTAGTTGGTATTTGCCAACTTTTTTTTTTTTTTATGTTGGCGCATATATCTCCTGCTTACTAGCAGGAGATATATGCCAAAAAATAAGAGATTTGAATTCTACTTTAAGCCCTATCAACAACTTTGTA
This sequence comes from Nanorana parkeri, assembly GCF_000935625.1. Lineage (NCBI taxonomy): Eukaryota > Metazoa > Chordata > Amphibia > Anura > Dicroglossidae > Nanorana > Nanorana parkeri. The sequence continues at coordinate 116,015 of NW_017308272.1, read as the reverse complement.
GGATGGTGCAAGATAAGGTATTTGCACATTTACCATTACTCTTGTGCTGTTAAAAGTTCACACTTTTAGTTTGTATAGACTTGGATTAAATACTTTTGTCACACTTTTACTGATGCCTCTGACCTCACTTGGGTGATTTCACCTCACTTGCTGCTGCTGACTCAGAAAGACACAGACATTAATAATAACCTGACAAAGTTTCTAACCCTTTCCCATTTTACTTAATAAGGGTGTTTTGTTGTAGCATTTGTCCCACTAGAAAGATTTCCCTTCACTTCCTGCCCCAACAAGAAATTAGGGCAAATATCCACAGTGGGAAAATAAACAGCAAATAAAAACCTTGCCAAGAGTCTATCCCTACAACACTCAAACTAGCTGTAATGAGGCTTTAGCTTACAGAAGTCAATGGGGAGAGATCTGCTAAATGTGTATTCAGATTTCTGAAATCATTTTATATTTGCTCTTAGAAAAACCTAGGCCCACGATGCACCACAGCATGTACCATGGTTTGCAGCAGACATTTTTTTAACAAGCATTTACAAGGTATCAATAAGATTAGGGAAGCCAGTGGTGTGTTATATATAACTGCAAGGCAGGTCCACACAATAGGGTTGATTTACTAAAGGGAAACAGGCTGTTCACTTTGCAAGTTAAATTTCCCTTGGCTTAGAGAACTTCAGCTCATTCATTAAGCTGAGGGAAAATTCCCTTGCAAAGTGGAAAATCCCTTGCAAAGTGAACAGTCTATTTAGTAAATCCACCCCAATATCTGCATCCAAAATACCAGTGTGTTTTCTTAAGCCCAGGTATTTGTAGAAGGCATACAGTTAAAAAAAAGTTTTGTAATTGATGTATTTTATTTTTTAAATCCATTTCCACAATGTAAGCTATTATTTAACCGTTCTACATTATCTTCCAAAATTGCATACTCTGCATTTGAATGCTCCCTGTAGAGAAAAGGGAAGTTAATATATTTCTGAAGAGGACAAACTTAAGGAAAGGGAAGGGGGAGAAAAAACATAAAAAACTACAATTATACTTTTCAGCCATGAGAAGTAAATCAGATGGTGCTAAAATCCCAGCAGAATACACAGATTAATTAAAGTCTGCTCTTTCCAAATCTGTTATTCAACTAAACACAGCTGCTGAAAAATGAAGCCCTTCCTATAATTTTCATGTGGTATCTTAGAGCTGCAGTACATTACAGGAAAATATGCAGGAGAAGATTACAAAAGGTAGAAGTTATATTTGAACTATAGTTCTAAGCTGTAACACACAGCAAAGGCACAAGCCTGGAGTAGGTGCCCTTATGCACAGTCTTAGAATAACATCTGCATAGCTGTTCATGTGGGTGTCCTTATGACTACTACACAACATGAGGTAAGATGAGAGGGGATTCAATCTTAGGATTCGTAGAGGGTATTTTACTGTGAAAGTAGTGAAATTGTGGAATTCCCTTCCACCGTCAGTGGTATCTGCTGATAGTGTAGATAAATTCAGGAAACTTCTAGATGAGTTTCTTTTTTTTACTTAATTTACAGGGATATGGGAAGTGTTAGAGCAAGATAAATACAGACACACATACACGCATAGGTTGAACTGGATGGACCCTTGTCTTTATTCAACCTTATCTACTATGTTACTATGTTACACTGCCTGTCCTTTCACCATGTTCGCCATTCATTTTTATTGCTTCCCCTTTGAGTGCTAATCAGTATAATTCCTTCAGAATCTGATCTGGATGCTTATTTTAGGTGTGATTAGAATCAAGTGGCAATCTCAAGCACCAGAGGATTTTTAATGGATGCATCTTTCCCCCATAATCTACTGCTGTAATATTTGTGCAGTGTTGCAAAGATGTAACGAAAATAGAAAGGGTGATGTATAACAGGGTGTATTGGTGTAGCAAACTTACATCAGGGGCCTGGAAAATAATAAAAACTGATCAGCTAACCCTCCACTGTATTACTTTAGGATTTATTAGCATGATCCATTTATTGATATTAGTTGGAAACCCTGTTTAAGCAGGGTTGTATCTGAGTATAGAGCTTAGATGGAGGCAGATGACCAAGAAGGATCTGCAAGAAAATTAAGCTTCCTGTCAGAACCTTAAGAGTTCTGGAATTAACTTTCTTCAAAGTAAGCACACAATATTTCCAATGACAAGGCTGCAATACATTTTGGGATACTGCGCACCAATAAACGGTGCCAGTCGACAAAAAAATGGTTGTTGACAATTGTCAAAATTATATGTGCACCAGGCTACAAGCAATTGATCAAACATATTAGTATTATACCCACAAGAAGCCACTGTCTACCAGTGAAGGGGAGGCATTATATGTATAATTACCAAATGAATCATTGGAAAATAAATGTTGTATAAAGAGTGGAAGCAAGATCAACATTTGCTATTGGGTCCATGAAGCTCTTGTCATTCTACTACACAAACCTGTTACAACTGGAGGTAATGCAACTTGAATAGAAGTCCATTTTTTTCTTGCCAAAACTAGGCATGGGGGTCCAACTACTTTCTTCCCACAAACCTCAGAGCTGCCCTAATGTACTCCAGGGCTACTGCAGTAATCTCAAATGAACTCTGATCCATATTATTACATTACAGTGCAGATGGCAAGATTCTGAAGTAGGTTATATAGATACCTTGTCAAGTGACTATTTTTTAACTGACTTTTGTAGGCTTTTTGTTTTTTTGGGTAAAATAAACAATAAACAAATGTATTATTTATTTATTTGTTATTTAATTAAAAAAGTATGAGCTATGAGAACATAAAACTACCATAAACAATACCCCGCATCAAGTTAATTTAGTTACATAACGTTTATCAGGGTTATTCACAATAGGGTGAAGAGATTCGAGAAGACAGGAGAAGTGAATAATCTAGGTCAAAATAGTTGATATGGAAAAATACACCAATTCAGTTTACTTTCCTGTTCAGCTATGTTGTCCTAGATTGTTGTTCCATATCAGCTAAAATAGCTGATATGGAAAAATACACCAATTCAGTTCACTTTCCTGTTCAGCTATGTTGTCCTAGATTGTTCCCTTCTGCCTTCTCCAAACTCCTCACCCTATATGTCATTTTATGGTCTATACACTGTTTGAATTCCCTGTGTGAACTGTATGGGAGAGTTACCCTCATACTGGACAGAAAAAGTTTTTTTCCTGGCATTACGCTTTCTTGTGAGTCTCCTGAGACTTCAGACAGACATGTAAGTGCTTCCAGTGATTTGAAGTAGAGATGTTGTTGATATTAAGCATGAGATGACCAGGTGACAAGATGATACCTCAGGCTAATGGAGATATAGTGGTAAAAGCTTTGGGTATGCTATATTTAATAATCAAAGAAATAAAAAAATAGAAACCTATATGAAAAAATAAAAAAACTGAACATACAAAAACATTTTTTATTAGAATTAGAATTGCCGCTAGAAAACCTATTCAAAATACATATGTATGCCAATAAAAACACCCCTCTATTCTCCTGAAGTGCCAGTTACTTTAATTAGCACAGTTTCATTAAACAAACAAAACTGATACAAATGATAGCCCAAATAGATTGCCCAACAAAAACAGAAGGCATAAATTCAGAAAATTTTTATCATATTGTTTTAAATTTCTTTGATTATTAAATAGAGGATACCCAAAGCTTTTACCCCTACATCTCTATTAGCTAAATGTTTTTGAAGTCAGGGTGAAAGTGGTTTCTACTTTTAACTTTAGAAGATAATACATCAGTCTAGATTATCTTATCAATTAAGCATTCTTGAAACTTGAAGGGGGTATATATTTTTTGTAGGAATTGTATGTAACAGAACTCTGTTATTATAGTAAACTAGAAACAGGATCAACAGGTCCTCTTTGCTGGCTTGTAGGATTGAATACTGGGGAATTTCCTATTGATGTGGCCTCTTCTGCAGTGTTGCACAGTAATGTAGGTTTTATTCCTACAACTGTAGTGTAATTAATCTGTATTATCCTTTACATGAATAATGACATTATTTATGCAGTTTTAGAGAAATAGTTGTAGTTATTGTTGTATCTTGGTAACATATGGTACCATATGCAAATTAACTTATTGTCAAAGCCAAACTCCAGGAAAAAATGATAATTTACACACCACACTGGGCTGGGTTAGGGTTACAGTGGGTGTAAGTTAACATGAAAACTTAAGTAACTTGAGCAGTGAAATGCTCCAGTCCCGTCACCCGCCCCTCCTCACTACTTGTCCATTCACAAAATGTCTTGTATTTTTTTCAAATAATACAAGGCACTCTGAGATTGGATGAGGAGAGGAGGGGCAAAGATGTGACATCATCTTTCCTCCTCCAATCACACAAAGCTTTGCATTATTTGACTAAAAAAATACAAGGCATTTTTGTGAATGAGCAGGTATTGAGGAGGGGCGGTGATGCAAACAGAGCACTTCACTGCTCCAGTTGAATCTTCCACTCCACTCGGTGCCTAGAGGCTCAACGTTATCTGTAGGAGACGGCCCTGCTGAAAGGTAAGATTTGTATACTTTGCAGCTTCCTTGTAGGAAAACTTATTTAATGACATTTTTCTGCTTTATAGTGCACAGTGCGCACAGTGCTACAACATTTACAAAAAAAATTATAACGTCAACATTTTTCGATGTGATTTTGCACGCTGCACCATTACAACAAGCTTGTTGTTGTTGACCAAAGTTGAGTATGAGCTTGTTGTTGGTAAATCAGGCCGGTTGTTTAATGTTTTACCTCCCAAAAAGTTTGTATTTCGTTAAGGCAATCTTTTTTTTTACACAATTTTGCCACACTGCAAAACCAGCATGATCACTCTACTACTTCCTGTTTAGCTTTGTTTGCTGAATCCTCTTTCAGTTAACTGGACATGATGCTGATCTCAGCTGGCCATGCACTATGCGAATTTCAGCTGGTTTTTAATGAACCGGCCAAATTCACACAGTAGGTGTGATGGCAACCTTCTGCCCGGCATTCCTCGATCAGAAGATCAAAGGAGTCAGATGGAAAATCGTCAGCCGAATGGTGCTCACAGCCAATCAGATACAAACATCGTCCGGGTATTCTGACAGAATACAATGGAAACAGAGGGGGATTCCATCATCCACGCTGCTTAGTGTTGATGGAGGAATAAAATAATAGTACAGTATATGACCAGCATTACTGTCCAATGAACAAGCTAGAGGTGACACACAAAGCTGTACTGGTGAACTTGGAAATAGGTATGCCATCTGTAGAACTATATGTTGTGACAGACGTCTGTGATCCATGAGAGCTTTAAATTAACTGTGCAGTGTGGTCTTGGCATTTAACACATTCAGCCTCCCAAAGTTTGACTGAATATCTACTAATAAATTAGCTGATACATTGCATTAAATCACCCTCGTCAAGTAAACATAAAACAACATAATTCATAAACCTACAAAAAGGCATAAGCAATAAAATAAAAAAAGGAAGAACAAAAAAGGGAGACAAACAAATAAATATAATATGCAAACTTGGTTGATTTTTCTTGTTCAAAATGAGAGTTAGACTTTGTGACCGTTACCGAATGCAAAAAGCATAAAACAAGTTAAGGAAACTTTCTTCTTGATTTCATAGTGACTAGATTTCATGCTTCACCCACAGTAGGTCCAGCGGAGGTGGTAAGAAAAACAAAGTTATAAATTACCATTTAACCAAGACGCTGAAGACTCAGTCACATTCTTATTACCTTGTTAGAGCTCTCATTGAAAATCCAGCTTTATGGCAGTTCTTAAGGCTAGAAATTTATTTTCATTAAAAAGTTAACTTGTTTGTTACCAGGGTAGTCTGCACCAGACTGACTGCATTGCAGAGGGAGATTTGTAAATTTCCGCAGTTTACTAATTTCAGAAGAGCAGGTGTTTGGCTGCTTAGAAACCATCTCTGACATATGCAACATAGTCTCTCCCTGGGTGACAACACAAGAACTAAACTGAAGATTTCATGGGCCTGTGAAATCATTTTATAATTGTTTTCTGTCTTTTCAAAGCATGTTAGGAATGACCTTTGAGATCAAGCATTGCAAAAAATAACAGCTCAGCTTAATGTACACTTAATATATAAATTACTTTAATTGAAATCACCATCCTTTAACTATTTTCCCACCTTTAAAATATGAAAAGTGCACAGATACTTCATGTCAGTGCATTGATAGTTAGAAGCACAGTAAGCTCCGAACTACTGGACACCATACAGCAGAACATTGACATTTTTTAAACAAAATATTGTCATTGACTTTTTTATTGTATGTTGCATCCCAGTGGATCACACTTGAAACAAAGAGGCAGAGCACTTAAAAAGAACACAAAACAGGAAGTGGGTGCAACACCAGTCATGCAACTAAAGTGCCATTGAATGGTGGCCGCTAAAGCTGAAGTGTGCTGCACCTCTGGTCATCAGGCCTCATCAGAGACCAAACTTTAGAAACGTGCAAACTCTATTGTGGTTGTTTCAGTGTATTAGAACTTTCTTAGATGTTTCCTTAATATTGTCATGTCTAGAAAACTTTTAGTTGATCCTGGATTTGTGTTTTTTTATATGGGCTTGGAAAACTTTAGAACACAGATGTGTAAATTATTTTGTATTGACTTTTTTATTGTTTGTTGCATCTCAGTGGAGCACATTTGAAACAAATGAACAGAGCACTTAAAGAGAACACAAAACAGCAAGTGGCTGCAACAGCAATGGTGCAACTAAATCGTTCTCGAATGGTGGCTGCAAAAAGTGAAGTGAGCTGCACCTCTGGTCATCAGACCTCAACAGAGACCCAACTTGTACAAATTTGTATAAATTGTGTTTATGACAATACTAAGGCATTCGTCATCTATTCTGGTGTTCATCAGCTTAAATTTGGTCTTAGTTAAATCTACTGTGCATTAGGTTTTTTTACCACTGATAAAATATGTCCAATTAGTTTTTCATTCGTGTCTGGTAATGTCTTTACTTTATGTTTTGACTAAATGGCAGGTTCACAATATACGTCTCCCTGTTCTTCAAAATTCCAGAGCCATAATGGGAAGGCTGTAGAATGTAATATGTAAAATAATTGAAATATGTAAACCCTATTGTGCTTGTTTCAGTGTATTAGACTTTTTTTAGATGCTTCCTTGATATTGGCATATCTAGAAAACATTTAGTTGATCTTGGATTTGTGTTTTTCACATGGACTTGGAAACCTTTAGAATACAGATGTGTAAATCAGTGCTTACCACCAAAGTTGACGTTCATTTGAATTTAAAATGGTCAGGCTCCCCCAACTTATCCTGGACTCTGGCAGCCAAAGACACAGTGATATGAATTTTGTATGTTTCCAGGTGAGTTTATTGCATTTTTAAATTGAGTTTTAGTAGAACAAATATTATTAGTATAGCAATTAGTTAGCAATTAGTTTGTACTGAATTTGATCCTAGAATGTTGACGCTATACTTTTGCTTCACCCAAATAATTTAAATTTATAGTGATGACTTGCAAACACAATAATCTATTTTCTGATGCTGTAAATTGGAACATAATTTAAATACACAACACATATAACTACACTATGTTTTTAATTGATTGATATAGCATTTCACTAACTTGTAAAGGAGTACAACATTTTAAAAACTTAATATTTTTCCCCTACTAGCTATTGTACTACATTTCAGGTAAGTTCTCTCAGCTTCATAAACAAGTTACGCATGTAAAACATTACCTGTGTGCTAAGGCTTTGAGACTTCTTAAACACTTGATGACCGTGGTGTTAAACTCCCTTCCTGTCCAGGCCATTTTTCAGTTTTCAGCGCTATTGAACTTTGACTAATAATTATTCAGCCATGCAATGCCAAACCACAATGAATGAATACATTTAATCACCACTGGGTTTTATATTTTTTACTATATTAAGGAGAAATTACCAAACATTTTGAAAAGTAACCTGTTTTCTCTATGTTAAGCTATGAAAAATTGCACATAAATAATCTTTCTTCATAAATTTAGTCAAAAGTGTATTCTGCTACATTTAGGCTAGAACTAATGGCAATCAGGACTCTGACGGACTGACAGGCTGGTACTGATGGCAATCAGGACTCTGACAGACTGACAGGCTGGTACTGATGGCAATCAGGACTCTAACGGATGGGCAGGTTGGCGCTGATGGCAATCAGGACTTTGACTGGTCTAGCAGGCTGGCACTGTGGCAATCGGGACTCTGATATTACTAGCAGGCTGGCACTGTGGCAACATGTGTGTTGGAACAAGTGCTGATTAACACAGTATTCGCTGTCACTGTAAACAAAGTCTCCTCTCCTCTCACAGCTGAACAGTGTGTGAGATGAGGCGAGAACGCTGGAAACAGCAACATTGATTCCATTTGATGATCTCCTGTGATTGGTCACAGTGATCACACAGAACAGAGCCAATTTCAGTGGCTCTGCTACAAGTTGTTTAAACTACACTGTCCAATGGACACTGTGTTTAAACTTGCTTGATCAGGCGTGCGCGAGCAAAAAAAAAAGAAAAATATGTATATTTACATTAACCCGCTGCAAGCTGTCAGCCATCCGGCTATTATATTACAATGGGCGCATGGCACCTGGTTAATGTGACCCTATCATATTTTTTATTACGGTCAAAACAAATTATGTGCAAGAAAAGCATGAACCGTGTCGCAGAACACTGCTCTGTTCAAGTGCAATAGTCCCCCAATGTTGCCAATTGTTCATCTCCTGGTTCTCCTGCAGCTCTCCCTTGTTCTTCCTGCAGCACACACTACAAAAAATTTTTTTTTTCAGTTAATATATTTTTATTTCAAAATACATATATATATATATATAACACACATA
>NW_017308272.1:80646-106371 GCF_000935625.1 Nanorana parkeri | reverse complement strand
TATATATATATATCTATAAAACACACATACATACATTCTGGGTATAAACAGATATCCAAGACTTTTCCCAAAAGAAGAGAAAAAAAAGAAACCTAACACACAATCTCTATATATTTAGCAGAGGCTTCTACATTACTTTATTACAACTTAGACATAGCTATTCCCTTTATTTTGCAGACCTTATATTGTCCACTTCTACTTTTTTACCCATTTCTCCCACACATTCTAAATCCATTCCTCTATTGAGGAGGGGAGGGAAGTCCAAGTATTATTAATTAATCCCCCATATGTGCAGTTTTAAGTGAATATTTGTGTTTATCCCTCTATCTCTTTAGTGTGAATTCCTTGTAATATATTCCCCCAAATTTCTTACCCCACCACCCATAACATATCTATTCATGTGAGTGTATTCCCTATTTCTATGTGAACCCCTTAAAATATACATACAAAACCTGTGGGTAACACAATGTAATTCCCCCACCTGTGATGAGAACCATAATACCGTTTAATCTTCCTTGTTGTGTACTCATCCAACTGTGAGCTCTAACTATTTGTGTTCATCTATGTGGTGTATTACCCTTTTAATACCACCTAGAGTTCTATTTTCTAAGCCCTGTGAGAGTACCTCCTACCCCATTTTTACTTCTAAATGAATGTGTTTAATCACCTTCGGACTTCCCTTCCTCCCACATTCTATCCTCCTTCTTCCCCTTACTTCCATACATGTAGGTCAAATGCATTTATAATCCATTATAAAATAATAAATCCAAATATTGTTTAGAATTTAGCTGTTCACTTGTTGGCCATTATGTTTCCAAAGACCCCATAGAGGTTTCATCTCTATATCTCTTCCTTTCCTCCCTATCTTTCATTATCAGGCTCCTGAATACTTTGGACTTTCTGTAAGACTCCCATTTCTCCCATATATACTTATGCTTGTCTATTTTACCATTATCCTTTGCAATTAATTCCTCCATTTATCTTATTTCTTCCATCGTGGTTTCCCACTTCTCCAGTGAAGGAGGAATCCTTGATTTCCAGCCCCGTGATATGTTGACTCTTGCTGCCGCCAATGCAAATCTCAAAATATCTATCTTTATCTTTTTTATGGGGCAAGGGATCAAAGATAACAATGCAAGTGTGGGGTCATTCTCCAAACTTAGTTTACCTATAGATCGATACACTTCAAATATTGACTCCCAAAAGGTATGAACTTTAGGGCAACTCCACCAGATATGCAGATATGTTCCCTCTTCTATATTAGATCTCCAACATCTGTCTGACTCTCCCGGGTTTATATGTTTAATTCCTTCTGGGCATCTATACCATCTCGAGAGTATTTTAAAGTTTTTTTCCTGATAAAATGAGGATTTGAAAGAACTATGTGTCATAGTAAGAATTCTTCCCCATTCTTCCTCTGAGATCTCCCTCCTCAACTCCTGTTCCCATCTCTTCATATATTTTGTATGGCCTCTGGCTTCTTCCTCTCTTAGCAGGCCATAAACCAGTGATAATGCATGCTCAATTTTTGTTTCCCGCAAGCATAATTTCTCAAACATAGTAAATGGTCTATTAAGAGGTTTGTATGCCCTTAGATGTCTGATATAGTCCGTTAATTGAGTTGCCTGCATCCATAGCTTTCCGTTATTTTGTTTCTCTGGTCTAAGCTCCGGTTTTAGGACTTCTTTACCTTTCTCTAAAACCTGCCATATCTGTGCGTGGGGGAAATTCTCAATGTTTAAGAAAGAGGTCGCCTGCATACCTGGTGGAAATTGTGGGTTCCCTGCCATGGTAGTCATGGGGCCTGGAATGGAAGATAAATTATATTTATGCATAGATCTGTCCATATTCTTAGCACCGGTTTAGCTAAATATGGCATAGTAGACATATGTGGTCTGGCATCTGCTGCCAGCCATGGGATATTCTTCAGATGAACAATAGTTATATTTGTCTCCAAGTTTACTCCCCCCTTGACTTGATTACTATTGATCCAATCCAACATTCTTATTAGTAATGCTGCTTTATGATATAAGGTGAAGTCCGGTATTCCCAGACCTCCTCTTTGTTTTGATCTAGTTAACACCTTGAAGCTAATCCGAGGGGTTTTGTTAGCCCATATAAATTTTATTGCTGCCGTTTTGAGCTTTTGAAAGAAAGATCTTGGCAGCAGGATGGGTACTGTTTGGAACCTCTATAGTATTTTGGGCAAAATATCCATTTTGAGTGCATTGGCCCTCCCAATCCATGACACATTCGTACAGCTCCATATTTGGAACTGGGAGAAAATCATATCTATCCAATCTCTAAAGTTTATAGCATAGAGAATATTCAGATCTTTAGGGATATTTATACCCAAGTATACTATATACTTGGCTTTCCATCTAAATGAGTAGCTTTCCTTTATACACAATTGCGCTTCCTCTGTTAGGGATATATTCAGGAATTCCGATTTTGATATATTAATATGGAAGTTACTCAGATCACCGTATTTCATCAATTCCATCACAATATTAGGTAGACACTACAAAAGTTCACCAATCACTTATATAGGATGCGGAAGTGACCTGAAGAGGTTGTTTAGGGGTTCTTTGTACAATTTTGGGTAGTGTTGGGTTGCGTAATTTGTTTCCATTTTATGATGCACACAGTTTTAGTAGGATTGGTATTTGGTAATATTTGGTATCTTTTTACTCAACACAGTCTCATCTTTTATATTTTACAAAAATCAAGATTGTTAAACATTTGTGGAAAAATTGGAACTGCCATAATGCCATTGCATTAAACTATTACATGTGGATTATTTTCGGGACTACAAGCCATCATTTTATTGTGTCTGACTTTAGGATTAAATATTACAATGTCAAGCAGTTTTATAAATGAATACTCCCTTTTCTCATTATTTTTCTTTCTTCTCTTTTACATTCATCTCTACTGCCGAATTTTCTCCCATCATAGTGTACACTGCATCTTTTGTTTATTTCTAACATAATATATGATCACTACTAACAGTTGTATCTTTACCTAAATACACAAGGAATATGTAGCTCTGCTAAGTTTGAGAGTCTTTTACAGATCTGTCAAGTTAATTGATGTACGTTCAAAAGAAGCTAGGCACCATCAGTTGAATCTAATATTGTACATATAAGCAACATTTTAAAACCTGCACTTTTACTGTTTTTTACTCTGAAAGACATATTAGAACTATGAAAGGAAAATGTTTAAATTAAAAGAGCAATAAAGCATTACTTAGCAGTTAGGCAGAAAGCATACAGGTGATGCATGATGTTACTCAGCAGTCGGCATGGATGTCATTATCAATGTATATGAAATATAAGCCCTCAATAATGTTCAGGATTCTTGATAGATGGCAGAACCTTGAAAATCCAGAGGTTTCTTTCTCAAGTGCGCTCAAAACAAGCCAGTTTCAAAGCCTCGGTACTTCACCTATGAAATTCCATTATGTAGGTTTCATAAAAGGTATGACCATCTACAGCAAAATTGCTTTCCTCCAAGGCCATTTCTTTGAACTTCTGACTAAAACTACAAACACAGTAAGAGCAAATAGCACAGGTTATATGACCTGTTCAAAAGTAATTCAACATTACTGTTACAGTGTGTAAATAGCCCTGGTAAAGGAAATGTATCTGTAACCTCCAATAGGGACTAAAAGATAGAGAATATAAGGCATTTGGGCTTCCAATCTTTTCTGGAAAAACAAAACAACAGACCAGCCTCTTTTGAGTAACTGTCTTATTAAAATCTAAATGCAAAATGTATGTTTTTCTTTTTCTTATACAAAAATATTTGCTAGGTGACATCCCTGTCCATGTGTGATGTGTGCAAAACTCTGACAATCCCTTTCTTCTGCCTATAGGCACTTCTACACATTCTTCAGGTTGAGGGAAACTGATTCAGAAATCTACAGAAATTAATACACCGGCATAGTAAGCTCATTTTGTTACCTGGTGCTGTTACTAAGTTTCATTGCCAATAGTCAGAGGCATCTGATACACATGAGATTGTCCTTTCATGTGTATGGATTGCTTAATTGTTATGTCAGAATTCCCATGGAAACCAGCAAGCATTGAGTGCTTCAGCAAATGGAATGAGTATCGATAAACAGAACACAAAAACATCACATTATAGTGATCCTCAAAGGGGGCACTGCATAACTGGATTTTAACTCAACCAGTATTGATATGCATGCAATATATCATCAGCCACGTCTTATGGGTAAGGCAACATCTTAATAAACATAGTAAAACATATAGTAAAAACATGAACAAGAAAGCATACTCATTCCTAACAAGGTCCAACTCCATTTTAATCTGTTACTTATTTGGTCCTTGAACCTTTCCAAAAGATTTGTTGCAGAGGTAGTTACCCTACTGATCTGCTCTAAAACCAGTGTAATTTATTGTAAAGCTTATCGTCTCCTCCTCGGGTTTCAGCAATTCACAGTTATAGAGTACCTAAACTTTAGATCCTTCAAAGCCTGTATATGAAATGCTATCTAGAAAAAAAAAAAAAAACAAAAGGGCGCAACACTGGGTGGGCTAACTGACCGGGTCGGAAGACCCAGGGAAGATGACAGGAAAATTGTGTGACAATGGGTGCAATGGGCTAAAAAACAATGGATAGCTGAGGAAAAAGAATAAGCACTTAAATTTTAATTCATGGGACCAGAGGATGGAAGGCCGGTGCGAAGGATCGGGTCATCCGTGGTATCTACCTGGAACTGGTGAGCCGGGGGATGTGCATCCACACGGGGAGAGGAGGCTGTGGGCGAGGGAGAAAAGGGGGGGGAAAAGAGAAACCACAGGAATGGGGACTCAGTCCGTGGCCCGCTGTGTGAGTCCAGGGGCTGAGTTGTGTGGGAGAGAATCAGCGGCGTCAGAAGCAGGCAGAGCTGCTGTGACCGCGGCTGTGGCTCGTGCTGCTCGGTCACTGCCGGCGCAGGCTGGGGCAGTGTGCGGGTGCCGTGGGCTGAGGGTTGTCATTGTGAGTCCAGGGGCTGAGTTGTGTGGGAGAGACTCAGCGGTGTCAGAAGCAGGCAGAGCTGCTGTGACCGCGGCTGTGGCTCGTGCTGCTCGGTCACTGTCGGCGCAGGCTGGGGCAGTGTGCGGGTGCCGTGGGCTGAGAGTTGTCAGCTGTCAGTCGGGTCTGTGATGGGAAGAGGGTAGTGGCGGGGTGGAAAGGCAGTGAGCAACGCGTTTCGAGGAGTGATACCTCTTTTTCAAGCTCGAGAAGGAACATGTCGAGGTCACAGCCGCGGTCACAGCAAAAGTCTTGTGCTGAAACTTAGGGGTCTATTCACTAAGCTGCCGTAGGCAGCCGAGTGAAAGACCGACCTGAAGTGAAGTGAGCCGAAGGCTGGTACGGCTGAAATCAGCCGTACATCGGGTGGCTTCGGCTAACCCGAAGTGCAGGAGGAGTTCGACTCAGCCGATCCAACATCTGACAGCTAGCTCCGCCCAATAGTTTTCTATTGGCCGGCGGTTCTGCTGCCGTCAAAAAAAAAGAAAGAAAAAAAACCTCTCCCGGGCGCCCTGGGAGTCTCCCGCTCCCGGCCGCCCAGGAGAAAAACACTGCTTTTTTCTTTTTTTTTCTTTATTCTGACACGGAGACGTGTCAGAATAGAAAAAAGAAACAAAAAACTTTTGCCCATTAGAATGCATTGCTAGATTCCTATTGGCTATTTCAATTTGCAATAGCCAATAGTAAACTAGCATTGCACCCGCCCTCTGCTGCAGTTCTCCATCAGGTCCATCAGCAGACAGCTCCATGTCAGAATAAAGAAAAAAAAAAAGAAAAATCAGTGTTTCTCTCCTGGGCGGCCGGGAGCAGGAGGCGCCCGAGAGAGTTTGCTGTCTGGAGATCAGTGTCCCTGGTTAGCTGGTAACCAGGGACGCTGGTCTCTCTGCAAGTGGTCGGAGCCGCCCAGCTGGCAGAAGCAGGCTGTCGGCCGACCAATGGCCGGCTGCTCGGCCAGCTTCGGCTTTCAGCGTGGCTCAGCCGAGCCGAGGCATGTGCCTTCGGCTCGACTGACCCGCTCAGCTAAGTTCGGGAGCTGTACGGGCTATTGTGAATAGCCCGTACAGCAGCCCTTCGGTTCTATTGAACCGAATGGGTCCTGGGGCCGAAGCTAGCCGAAGGAATCGGCCGAAGCTATGGCTAGATCCTTCAGCTGCTTCATGAATAGACCCCTTAGTTACAAGGTCAAACAGGATGCCACTCAGGGTCCTTAATCAAAGAAAATCATCCATCCCCGTGTTTCACAGTAGCCTTCCAATCTCATATGCTTTGTCATTTGAAAAAACTCCCCATCAATCAGATTATTCTAATCTATAATCGTTAAAAAAAACATCCAAAAACATGGTGGATGTCAATTGTTACTTTTTTCTATCCCAAAATGCTCAAAAACTTTGTTCACTTATATTCTGACACTTTGGGGGAATTTATCATGTTGGTCACATTATCATTTGTATATTAACGGGCATCGCTGCCTCTTTTCAAATAGCGGGCATTTCCCGCTCGCGCGCGCCGCGCGGCACACGCCCAGTTACATCCAAGAAGCTCCCGGCAGGCCGTGTATACACAGCGGCTGGCCGGGAGGTAGTTAAACTGATTAATTCCTGATTTCTAGTGAATATAGCGACATATTTATTATCCTAGTTCATGTTTCATTCTTAAATGACTCAGAATTGTCTCAAAACTGTCCCAGTCTGTGAACTGTCTATAAAATATCGCAAGTTTGCTAGGAACCTCCTGGATGACAGCTGAATCATTATCTTTTCAGTACTTTAGAAAGTGCGCAGGAGGACTTCTAGAATGTGCAACAGCTTGGAGGGGTTTTTATTTTGCAAATGCTGAATGCAAATACCCTGCAGTTGACAAACTATACGAAATGTCGCAAAACATGTGCAGTAAGTCGCAAACATAAATGTGTCCCTAGAACACTTAAAAAAAGGCGCATAACAGACAAAACTTTGCGGTTAGTTAGCAAGACATTTTGATCTTTGCAACAAAAAGTTTGTCACAAACACGTTCATAAATTTTCCCCATTGTATATTTTACTAGAAACGTTTCTTGCTTTGTGTTTCTACAATATGGGGGGAATTTATGAACATGTTTGCAACAACATTTTTAGACGCAAAGTCCAAAATGTCATGCAAACTAACCGCAGAGTTTTATCTCTGTGCTGCATCTTTTTTTGCGACATACTCATGTTTGCAACTTACTGCACATGTTTTCCAACATTTCACATATTATTTCAACTGCGCGGTATTTGGTTCCAGCATTTGCGACAGTAAAAGACCTTTAAACTATTGCACATCCCGGAAGAGCTCCTGAGCACTTCTTAACCTCCCTGATATAATAAATAATTTTAAAAAATTATAATTTTCCAGTAATTTTCCCAGTAAATGGGAATTCTGGGGGCACTGCCTGATCCTTACCACAGTCAATAGAGTACCAAGTTCGCACATCACTGAGCTTGGTCGCAGAATCGTCGCTGTTTTAGGTCAAAAACGGTTTTAGACCAGGTAGAAAACAGCGTTAGTAAATTAGAATCACTTGCAGAATTGAGCGATATCGATTCGTTGGGAAATTCGTCATCAGACGCTTTTTGGATACCATGGACAGGCAGAAAGAACAGTAAAAGTGCAGACAGGGCACTGGACAAGCTGTGTATTCTGCGTAAATGTAATTTTTCACTTTTGAATTTCCCACCAGCTCCGCCCTCCCGCTGTGACGCCCGAAAACTAAACTAAAACTCAGATGCTGGCTGCGTACAGCAGAGGACGCCGCGGGCTCGCAGGGACAAGGTAAGTGACACTTTTCTGTGCATTCCCGAGTCTGGCTCTGTGTTACCGCTCCTGGTACTGATGAATTCCTGATTTCTAGTGAATATAGCGACATATTTATTATCCTAGTTCATGTTTCATTCTTAAATGTCTCAGAATTGTCTCAAAACTGTCCCAGTCTGTGAACTGTCTATAAGAGGACGCCGCGGGCTCGCAGGGACAAGGTAAGTGACACTTTTCTGTGCATTCCCGAGTCTGGCTCGGTGTTACCGCTCCTGGTTAGGGATGGGCTGCACATGAGTTAGAACTGAACACGGGGGTGTTCGGCTCATCCCTACTCCTGGTACTGAAAGGTAACTCCGAGCCAGACACGGGTATACTGCCAGGGAGGTAAAGTGTTGCAAAGATAATTCACCTTCACTTCCTCAAGTCACCTGAGCGCCTCAGGGCTATTCAGCGGTCATCCAGGAGGTTCCCAGCAAGTTTGCGACAATTTAGAAACAGTTTAGAGATCGGGACACATTTGAGACAGTTCTCCTTATGAAGTAATTTAAGAAATCATTTAAGATTTAGAAATCAGGGTTAACACAGTATAAAAGACATTGATGATGCAACAACATTGATAAATTCCCCCTATATGCTATCAAAGTTTCATAGCTGTTCAACAGTTAATTGAGAATGTTTTTAAAAGAAGTTTGTGGATAGGGAACGCACATCTTTTATCTACCAGAGAGGCATGAATCTTTTGTCATGATGAGCCAGACTTACAAAAGCAACTCATACAACACAGACTAATCCAATTATCGAGATATCTCCAAGTTATTGAAAACCCTTTTGTCAAACAAAAAACATGAGAATCATGTGCTGGTAAATGTTTTTTTCCATTTAAATGGGTCTCAATAAACAGAATGGGAGGGATTCTAGGAGGAGTAGCCATGTCACTTTTCTTGGCTTTTTGGGAGATAACTTGTTGGACCCTGAGCCCTAGATCATATAATATCATAGCTGAACTCGGACATTGGCAAACTCCCTACAGATGAACACTCCAGTTCCTTGCTGTGACACAAACTCCTCTAAGTAAATATAAGAAGTTACCATGCAATGTAATAAAAAATTTCTGTAGCCTTTTCTTCTTTAGGTTTTACTCTATACTATACAATACTGCTGACTTGCATCACTGGAGAAAGATTTTGACCTGAGGACTATCTTCAGAATATTGATGCTCTCCCTGTGTTTGTGCTGGTTTTCTCTTGATGCTCCACAGTCCAAAAATAACCAGTTAATTAACTGATGAAAGTCATGTCTAGCTTGAGTACCTATGGTGGGGAATTACAATGTAAACCTCCCGGGGGCCGATAGGTTATAAGAATTTATATGGCATACCAATGCATAAAAACAGAACTCACTGCAGGATCCTTTGAACTATTAGGCATGCATAGAGTAATTGAAGGTACACTCAAGCCACATAATAAAAGTGTCTGTTCTTTCATTTTTACCTGGTGATCCTACCAATAGCACACTTCCTGCCCAAGGGTGGTAAGGTTCACCCACTACATCTATGTTGGAGCAGAAATGAATCTATGGGCACCTAAAAAGTCCAGTGTTGTGCATTACCTTTCTTTCTGGATGAATTACACAAGGGACTTCAGGCTGTATCAAAAACTCTGAAGGTAGTGTGTGAACACCTGACCTTAGCACAATTGCAGGATTTTCTGATCAGTTATTAGGGATGGAAAAAATCTGTGCTGGGAAAAAATTGGGGAGCTGCCATTGCTGATCTTTTTTAAATGTTGGTTGCCTGGCTGCCTCTGATTATTCGCTATGGCAATCGAACTTCTGGCAATATTACTTCACAATAGCATAGATATTAAAGGGATAAAAAGCTCCCTAGAGGAACATAAATGCGCCTTGTTTGCAGACGATATGCTGTTATTTGTAACTTCTCCACTGGTGTCATTACCCAACATTATGGCACTTCTGGAAGAATACGCACAAATATCAGGACTCCGAGTCAATGCCTCCAAGTCAGTAGCACTAAATATTTATACATCACTGATCAAATTTAATAGATTATTATCTGTTATACACAATATTCACATTGATTTAAATTTATGATATTGATTTTTTGAGATACACCCTTTATTGAATTTTTGAATTACATTTTTATCCCAACGTTTGATTTCTCTTATATCCACTTTTGAAGGACGGTTAGCGCTGTACGTTTAAAAAAAACACATTCTATTAGGGGCCGAGTGCCTTAGTTCAGCAGCTTCCCATACCCTTCTAGAACAACTAAATTTCACACAATTTTTATCAATATTAATATGTAATAATTTTTATTAACAATAATATTTTAACAACAATTTATCATTTTAAACATCTTATTATCCTCACCCTCCATTAGCGCAAGTTCTTGCAATTACTAGCACTAAATATTAATCTCTCTGCCGAAATCTGGTCGGGCCTCAAAAATCCGTTCCCATTTAACTGGCGCACAGACTGTTTACAATATTTGGGAGTGAAACTCACTCCCCTATACACTAAATTATATATGGTAAACTTTCCTCCATTATTTAAATCTCTCAGGGAAGATATGATTAGATGGACCACATACAATATATCTTGGATAGTGCGAATCCATTCAATTAAAATGACGTTATTCCCTAAAATATTGTATCCATTTAGGACACTACAAATCCCGATTCAACAGACGGAACTTATTAAATTTCAGAAGTCCATCTCTAAATTTATCTGGGGTGGAAAAAAGCCAAGAATTTCTCGAAATACCCTCTCCAAACCTACAAATCAGGGAGGCTTAGGGGTACCAAATCTGCTCTTATACTATAGGGCTGTACAAATCTCACAATTATCTAAAGACCCTGGCGCCAACCTTATTACATTCTTTAGCCTTATGGGATCAGATCCGAAAGAAGGAGGGGATGGTCTCTACACACACCCCCCTCGCGCCCTTATTTGAAAATGTCAATTTTATGCCAGGACTACAGCTAAAAACATTTAAATGGTGGATAGACAAAGGATTGTATAGGATTGGGGACTTTATTAAACTTCATAAACCAATCACATACCACTACTGTTTAAACACCCTCAAGATGCCTCATTCTGAATATTTCAGATTTAGACAAAGCAATCACTTTCTATCCACCCTACACATCCCCGAGACTGGAGCCCCGTTGTTAACACAATATGAACGGTGGTGCCTAGGTGGGTTAGGTCAAAGGGGAGGAACGTCCCTGATCTACGAAGCCCAACTAGGATCATTCACTGAAACGGCTTATATGGTGGCCTGGGAATTAGAAATAGGGTCACTACTCTCCTTAGAAGAATGGCAACGGTGTTCTAAAAGATCGACTAAGAGACTGTTAAATGTTTCTCTTTTAGAAGCCAATTATAAGGTTTTTTCTCTATGGTATCTTGTGCCAACAAAATTAGCGAAGATGGGCCCAGGTGTCAGTTCGTTATGCTTTAGGGGCTGTAAACAGCAAGGCACTATGCTCCATGTCTGGTGGCAGTGCCCAGGACTACGACCTTTTTGGAACAAGTTGTTTGCCCTGCTTTCTAGGATTCTCGGGACCTTTATCCCCAGAGATCCACAGTATACTTTACTTAATAAATCAATCCCGGACATCTCTGGAACGCAGAGCAAACTGGTTTCCTTTTTTTTCCTGGCGGCTAAGATATCAATGGCTCAGTCCTGGAAAGCTGGAAAGGTCCCATTCTCTCTGGTGCTGTCTAAAGTGAACAGGATCATGATCCATGAGAAATTATTTAGCATCTTGCAGGATAATTACGCAGAATTTGAAGCAGTATGTGCGCCTTGGTTGAAATACTAAGAGATCTCAAATGCTCATAGCATTATCTCTGATTCCTTAGCTTAAATTTATCTATCCCGCTCCTTGGAAACTAGGAAATTATAATCCCTTAGGTAACGTTTTTTCTTTACATAATAAGATTCTTTTTTTTTTTTTGTCTTTCCCCCTTCGTGTTTGCTGTTTTTGTTTTGTATATTAAAAAGTTTTCCATAAGTTTTCATTTAGCAAAAGCTGCTTTACCCTTTTTGAGAGACCCCGTACCCCCAAAGCTAGAAGTGACCGAATGGAAGGGCGAGCCCATAGAGGAGAACGGGGGCAGGGGCAAAGTTGAAGGTTAATAACGCAACTTGTTTTCCCCCTTTCTTTTCTTTTGGTGATAGCTTTTGACAGCCTGTGTAAGGGTTGGGGGATGCGGGGAATTAATGTTGATTTGAGAAATACTCAATTTTCTGTTTTGGACACATATGTTAAAAGCCTGAATTAAAATATGTTATATCTTATGGAAACCAATAAAAACTTTGAAAACACCAAGTGAATTCAGAGTGAAGTCAGGATTCCTGATCTGCATACTTGTTGGAGATCAGTGCCTTAGAGTAGTAGCTGGATTAACATTAAAGTCAGGGAAGCAGACTTTTCAGGAACAGGTCAGCATTGACTGCCTACAGGTTTCCTTCAGTGCCTAGAATTGTTCTATGAGAAAAACAAATCAAAGAAACTGCTGGTGAACAATTCTAAATTGCTGAAATATTTTAACGTCAACAAATGATCCTTTCAGCTGTTGAGAGGTAACCCACGCTCTAAAGTCATTTAAGAAAAATAACTGTGAAAATTAGTGAAGGACATTACAGAGTTGAAGTCGTTGAATTATTTGGAAGTAGAACTAAACCCATTGACTAAAATCTCATATATTCTTTAACATGTTACTGTAATTACAAAAGCAAATTTCAGTCTTTTTAAATGTACAACTTTCTTTAAAGTTATTTTCACTTTCACAGCCAAATTGGGACATCGCCCATTTTAGAATTGTTACATGTTCCAATTCACTCGGCATACGCTAAAAAAATAGCTTCTTGCAGTTTAAATTGCTTTTACTTAGGTTAGGGTTTCTTGGCTACTTAAAGGAGAACTATGGGGTTAAGTCTTTTCCCCATAGTTCTACTTAGGGTAACGGGAGGACACAAACTAGCGTCCTCCCGTCAAACTAGGCTCAGTATACCGCGAGCTGTAGCTCGCGGTATACTGAGACGCCGCAGTTGAAGCAGTTACCGACAATTGTGCCGGGATCCACCCAGCTGCGTGAGTGACAGCTGGCTCTGCCTATTTAAAGGCAGAGCCAGCTGTACCCGCCCTCTCCCCCATCCGTTCCGCCAGTCAGCGCTGGAGGAT
The DNA here is from genome assembly GCF_000935625.1 of Nanorana parkeri. Taxonomy (NCBI): domain Eukaryota; kingdom Metazoa; phylum Chordata; class Amphibia; order Anura; family Dicroglossidae; genus Nanorana; species Nanorana parkeri. Next base: position 93,350 of record NW_017308272.1, on the reverse strand, counting down.
CGGAGCAGGGAGGGGGGAATCCAGCCCCTCCCCTGTCACGGCAGAGAGCCGTGACAGGAGCGAGAGGTGAGCGAACGCCGGTATGTGTTCGCTCACCTCCCGATCTACTGAGCCGACCTGTGACAGTCTCATTGTCACAGGTCGGCTAGAACTATGAGGTGAGTGAAAATCACTCACCTCATAGTTCTCCTTTAAGGGTTAAAATGTTTACTTGCTCTTCCTTTTTTGTAATGATAGGAGGGGTTGGGAGGGGGGAGAGGTTAGTTCATTATCATTTGTAGAGTAGATTTGAACACTGCATATCTTACCAAAGGGTTAAAGGTTTAAAAGCCTGAATTGTGCATTTACATTTTAATGAAGTTAATGAGAGAAACACAATCCTCACTGTGAAGGTGCTCAGAGAAAAAAATGGATTCAGCCATGGTGCATGCTGCAGCAAAACATCTAAAAGGTAGATGTTCGATGTGCTGTGTGAATGGGAACACATGACATATAGAGGGGTTTTCTCAAATTTGACTGCAAAACTGGAAATACGCTTTAAAATAATGTCTACTAATCCTGCCATAAAGAATTGTTCAGAAACTTCCTATTATGCAGTTATAATGCTTTGTCTCTGTTATCCAGGTGCTCTACTGTCTTGTCACCCAGTTGCATGTGCTTACAGTTGAGGCATTTAAGTCTAAAATCAAACCACTCCACCCCCCTAACAAAAAAATTAGTATATTGCTCCTTATCAGTCCTTAGATGTGGTGGCTGCATTAGTTTTCTTCTTTAAATCTTTAGTAACCTTTTTTCAGTCTGCCAGTAACACACTTCCTGTCATAAGGTGACAATTCTCACTCACAGTACTGTATCTGTGGAGGAGCGGTGCTGTCACAGGACAGGACTATAGAACACCTCCCCCTCTTCTCCATAACCATAAGGAGCAGGTGTGTGGTAGACCATAGAGATAGCTGGGAACAATGTAAGTGATAGCAATTAGCAGAGTCACAGAGCACGTAATGCTATGAGCTCACAAGATTTATGGCTGCATTAATAGGTATTTTTTCACTCTTTGAACAGATCTAAATTGCTTCCAGTGGTATATTTAACAAACCAAAAGGGAGCAAACAAGAGAGGTTCATTGTTAGAGTGAACAAACACTTTAAGCAGCTGTGCTGACTCGCAATGCACGGCTATGTTCTGCCATTGCTACCATCAGGAAGCCCATCCTGAGCAATGACACGCAGCTCCCACTGCAACAATTGCATATTGACAGCAAATGAATGAAAGAGGTTGGAGGAGATCAGGAGTGCTGACCTTCCAAAACAGGTGAAAAACTAAATTTTTTTTATCTGTAAACAAACACATGGCTTTAATAAAAAATAAAAAAAAGAGGCATGATCTCAACTGCCTATAATGAGCAGCAGCAATGGTGATGTGATCATGCAACTCCCGCAATACATCATTGCAGTTGAACTCCGTGCAAACCGCAAAATAGATGGAATACAAATAAGGGATATGTTTTAACTGCCAAGGCAATGCCTTTTTTGTCCATCCAGTCGAGAGATTTAAACAGGTCTGCCCCATCACACAGCCGTGTATAGCAGGGGAGAAGACTCACAACTTGTGAGTCGACAGTAAAGGAGCAGCTGCAGACTGATGAGCTAATCTCCCTGTCACTCTGCTCTCTCTTCCTCTTAGCATGCCCATTGTACTGCAGCACAACTGATTGACGCATATGCTGCTTCTCCCTCCCTTTAAGCTCTGTTGTACATGAGACTTCAAGAGGCTGATGCCAAGTCAAATTCAGGTACTTACACTTGCATTATAAATACTGTCTTAACCACTTCCCGGCCGGCCGTTGTAAAAAAACGGCCGGCCAGGAGCTATCTAGATCTGAGCGGGCGTCTTTAGACGTCCGCTCAGCCACGCCACTGGGCGCGCACAAGCGGGAAATGCCAGCTATTTCTTGCATGACGGAATAAACATCAGTCAAAGTACCGCAGCGCTGAACACTGAAAAATGGCCTGGCCAGGAAGGGGGTCTAAACACCTGGTCTTGAAGTGGTTAATGTATGCACTGCTGCAATAATGTGTTTCTTGTATATCTGCCTGATGTTCAGCTTTAAAGCACAACTGTGGCATTAAAACATTGTGAGTAAGAAGGTATTTTATTACAGCATAAACATACTATGTCTCTTCTGCAATAATGGTTTCTTAAGTTCCTCCTCTTCAACAATCTTCAGTGTACAGTTCTTCTGTGCGCATGCGTAGGAGTTACATCTATCCCGTGCTAGCCAATCAAGACCACTGAAGAAGCCACGGAGAAGATGTTTGCACCAGGGATGTGCGGTGAGGGGAGGCAGGTGGGGCAGTCTCACCTAGTATTATGGAGAAAAAGCTGTCAGCTTCAAGTCTGAAGCTGACAGCTTTTTCTCTATTCAGATCGGATTCTAGCAGGTTACACAGCAGGGAAAGCCTCTCCGCTATGTAACCTTAGGGCATGAGAGGGGCGGATGTGGGCTGGGGGCGGGCAGGGGAAATGCCTCACAGAGAACAGACTCCACTGCCCGCCACTGGTTTGCGCTGGTGAGGGAGCTTGCGGATGTGGCATCACTGGAGCGGAAGTATATAGGACAGATTTTAGGTGGTTGCAGACAACAGTCATTTTAAAGATTTATTTTTCAATTTCCAGCAAAGTAAAATAATGAAATCCTGAAAAAAGATCACATTTCCGGCAGACACAGCTCACAGAGCTACACGGATATTCCTTGCATAATTTATCAAGGACTAAATCTTTGTATCTTAAAAAAAGCCAATAATTAACCACAATGCACGCATCTGAATAACAAGCTGAGTACTGCAAACAGGGTGCCCATAATTATAAAGCAGAGAGCTGGAGCTGTTCTGTCTGTGTATAAATTTTGCTTCCTCTGTAATGAGAGTGAAATGGAAAAGGCAGCCATAATTCTGTTACAGGAATGCATCAGCGAGGGTCAGATTAGTGCACATCATTCCACTAATGCTCTTTTCATTATTTGGTGCACTTACAATAAGAGTAAAACGCTTTCCTATTTCAGGTTCCCAGAACATTGTAAACTGTCATTATTAAACAGCTTTAACAAAACAAGATAATTTTTGTATCCTCTTTTTCCCCCCCCCTTCTAATAGATTCTGGTGTTCTTTCACATCCGTGGAGCTCCTTCATTGTGCATTCAGAATACTGGCTGCGGTAATTTAGCAACTGTGCACGCGCAACATGTACGCATGGAAACACACTGCTGGCAGATGTATTGGGAAAAAGAAATATCTGAAGTGATTACTCTGAACAGCAACATAATGTATATACATGCTGTAGTATGAGCTATGGTGAGAGCCTCAGGTAGCAGTTTAAGACAAACAGCGGATAACAATTCAGTTCAATGGCTTGTTGCCAGTCCTCACTCAGCCACCTGTTTTCAGCAGTTAGTTCAGGTATATCGGTACAGCTTCTGCTGCCCAAACCTCAGCAGGGACATTTGCCTGAATATAGTCATTGTATTTGCCATGCACAATTCTGTGTCATAACCTATTTATTGAGTTTCATTAAAGGAGAACTATGGGGTTAAAGGAGAACTATGAGGTCAGTGTTTTTCCCCATAGTTCTCCTTAGTGTAACGGGAGGACACAAACTAGCGTCCTCCCGTTACCCTAAGCTCAGTATACCGCGAGCTACAGCTCGCGGTATACTGAGACGCCACAGCCGGACCGGATCCTGACATGGACGTCGGGATCCGCCCAGCTGCGTGAGTGACAGCTGGCTCTGCCTATCTAGAGGTAGAGCCAGCTGTACCCGCCCCCTCCCCCGTCCGTTCCGCCAGTCAGTTCGCTTACCTCCCGATCTACTGAGCCGACCTGTGACAGTCTCATTATCACAGGTCGGCTAGAACTATGAGGTGAGTGAAAAGCACTCACCTCATAGTTCTCCTTTAAGTAGTTGTGGACCCTATTTGCTTATATAACTCTTTTCATGGGGTACAAAAGCACACAGACTATAAACATTTACAGGTAGAAAGGTGAAAAGTATTTTATGGAGATTTTTATGGAGAACTCTTCTGCCCAGTGATTGCTGCCATTCTAAAGCTAATACTGGTCATACACACAGTCTTGAGGCAATTTCAACCTGTTTCAAAAAAAAAAAAAAATTAATACAGACTGTTTTTTTTTATCAGCACCATGAATGTTTCAGACTGTTGGTGATAGGTTGCATTCCATCAAAAGCTGGTTGAAAGTAACTGACGAGGCCTGAAAACTGATGTATATATGACAAATATTAGGATCCAAACCCATGAGCATCTAAATGCCTCTCCTGACCGCACGCCCTTGGCGCAAACATCTTCTCCCTGGCTTCTTCAGTGGTCTTCAGCATTTAAATGGTACTCTATGATGCCAAGCCCTAAGGGAGCTGAGTAGCCTAAAGTAGTATTAAACTCTCTATTGAAAATCTTTTTCAATAATGAATCCATATCAAATATACATCCTCAATCCAAGCATTCACGGTCATCATGTTTCCAAGCAGCTGGCTCCAAATCTCTCAGCTTGGCTTCCCTGAACTTCCTGTCGAGTACAAGATGACAAGCGACACATCCTCAGGTAGACTCCAGCAATGCTCATTTACTCGCTTAGAGAACGGAAAAATGAGGAGAAATGAAGGAGTACAGAGGAGGGCAAAGGAGGAAGTTGGAGAGTGGTTTGCCTTGCTGCGCCTGGTGTTTCTGGAGACACACACAGCTTAGGAGGACACACAAGGGTGGCTCCATAGGCCTCTGCAAGGGAAAGGAGCCACGCTAAAACAGACTATCAGGACCAGGACCCATCTCATTCTACAGGAAAATCAAACTTTCAAACATAAAGGAGAAGCATCCATTGTAAGTGATTTCATCAGTATTTGAAATAGCTTAAAAAAACTTTTGACATTAATATCACTTTAATTTATATACCAAATATACATTAAATATTTAAATAAATAAATAATTAAATGATTAAATAAATATAGAAATATTTATTTCATCATTTGGTCAATAAACATACTGCACTAGGAGGTGGTGCCTGCTCTGTGTTTTGTTGCAAGTTGTCAAGATACCAGCAACTCCCTGGTTGAGTGGTTCCATGCTTTGGCGGAGTGAGCACCAATCCCATTGGTTTGCGCCAGTCTGAATCTTGCCTATTTTCCTGAATCAGTTTATTTAACTCAATATTAACTTGTTACTTGAAGTTTGTCAGATTGGACAGCCTGGACACATATGAAAATGTAATTCCTAATTCCTGTCTTGCCAGATCTAGTGGAAGGTCGGTAAGGCACTATAGACGGATAAGAAATCTAGCTGCACTATGATTTGCAAGAAAGGCTGGTATGGCATATACCTGTATGGGCTGTCGCGAGCCACAATCAATCAATGTTTTTTTCTAAAAATATTAAAGGATATTAATGTCTATGTCTTCCTTTATAACAAGTTAATGAGCGGACAGCAGGACTAATGCACGAATATGAAGGCATGCAAGGGCCTGCACCACACAAAAACAACCTCCACCAATGTTTTATGTAGCTCCACTCTGCACCACAAGTCTGAAAATGCTTGGCTTGTAATAATAAACACACACTCACTGACAGGCACCTCAATATAGGTCTGTTCTAGCCATTTTCACATAGAAACAACACTGCAGCAAATCATAAGATGAAGGGAACGTCATCTTCAGCTTTAGAGATATGGATGAGAAGCCCTGAATCAAACACGTCTATTCATAGATAGAAGCAGCAGAAGTACAGTTAGCTTGTGGTGGAAAAATGTCTTAGTGCTGCCAGTGCAACATTAGCATTCAAAATTTCCTGTGAAGAAAGATGTAAGGCAACAGACAATTGGCTCTGTGACTCTACTGTCAAACTCAAGTTGATCTATATGCAATTTCTACCTTATCTAGCCTGCGTTGTTCAAATTCTGCTGTGCACATCCTATTTTTTTAATTTTATTATCCTGCCTTTGCCTTCACATGTCACCACTGCCTTCCAGCAGTGTGTGGTTATACAGTCCTCCAGGAGCCCTGGCTACTTGAGCACAATAATTAGAGCATCTTTCTGGGTCATCATGGCCAGCTGCTGGTAAGTGATGGTCACAAGATACACAAGATTTACATGCCTGCAATCTTGTGTCCGATTCTTGTCTGCAGTGTACACCATGTCTCTGTAGTATTTATCAACTAGCAATAAGTTAAAGCTTGTCTTTAACCCAAAAAGCAAGCATTTTATTTATTGCAGCTTACAAAATCCTTAAAGGAGAACTATGGGGTCAGGGCTTTTCCCCATAGTTCTCCTATACACAAAGTAGCGTCCTCCCGTCACCCTAAGCTCAGTATACTGCGAGCTGTAGCTATACTGAGACGCCGCAGCCGGGACGGATTCCATGAGTGACAGTCACGTCTCTCTGCAGGGATAGATCGAGAAGTGAGCGAGCAACGCTATGTGTTCGCTCACTTCCCAATCTATTGAGCCAACCTTTGACAGTTTCATTGTTTTCATTGCTAGAACTATGAGCCTGAGTGATTTTCACTCGCCTCATAATTCTCCTTTAAATGTGCTAGCTGCATTAGTATGCTTTTTTAGTTTTTTTCCATTACTTTCACCTAGTGATCCAGTCTGTAATGTTTTTAACTTCATTCAACAGACCAAGCTGTCCAGCAAAAGTGGCAGATAGAAGGTTGAGACAAACCCTTTAACGCTGACAGGGGTACTTACAATGGTTAACGTCTATTCATTTATGTAAAATCCCAAATAGAAACATTTTTTGCTGTAACTGCTTAAAAAGTGTTAGCTGGATTTCAGCTTTAATTTGTTAGTCAGGTCCATCTAAATTTGCTAGAGCAGGGGTCAGCAACCTTTTACACACCAAGTGCCATTTTTGAAACCATGAGACAACCAAGTGACAGTAAACAATAGCACGCTGTAGTGTTAGTTACAGTTACATTTTTTCACTCATGGCTGTACTGCTAATAGTAAGTTAAACTCACTAATTATTCTATGTGTTTACCTCGCCAGTAGCAGCACAACTATGAGGGAAAATTTAATAACTGGTGCACACACCAAACATGTTCATATTTACATGTGCTGAAAAGTAAACTGGACTTTTTTAGTGTGATCCCAGTGTCTTTATTTCATGGTTCAGTTGTGCTATCTCTGGCCTGCAGGCTGTTACTGTCAGCTGACCTCAGACCAGCACCAATGCATACTTTGAATGCCAGATCTCAGAGCAGCACCAATGCCCTGCAGACTTCAGGCCAGCAGCACCAATGCCCTGCAGATCTCAGGCCAGCAGCACCAATAGCCCTGCAGACCTCAGGCCAGCAGCACCAATGCCCTGCAGATCTCAGGCCAGCAGCACCAATGCCCTGCAGGCCTGAGGCCAGCAGCACCAATGCCCTGCAGACCTCAGCCCAGCAGCACCAATGCCCTGCAGACCTCAAGCCAGCAGCCCCAATGCCCTGCAGACCTCAGAGCAGCAGCACCAATGCCCTGCAGACCTCGAGCCAGCAGCCCCAATGCCCTGCAGAACTCAGGCCAGCAGCACCAATGCCCTGCAAACCTCAGGTCTGCAGGGCATTGGTGCTGCTGGCCTGAGATCTGCAGGGCATTGGTGCTGCTGGCCTGAGGTCTGCAGACCTCAGGCCAGCACCAACGCACTGTAAATCACAGACCAGCACCAACGCACTGTAAATCACAGACCTGCACCAACGTATGGCAGACCACCACCAATTTACACATTTTAGCCTGCATATCAGCCACAAACACTGTATGATTGACAAGTTTGCAATTTCTCCTGCTTGAAAAAATTATTTTAGAAGCAGTCTTCCTTACCTACATGGACCAAGGCATATTAGGCACACACACTGACCCATACAAGTGCACAGCAGTATTGTCAGCCACAAATAGCATTGATTGTATTCCTGTCCTACATGTTAGAGCAGGAATAAAATCAAAACTCTTTGTGGATCAATATACTGCTGTGCATTTGTGAGGGACTGCATGTGTGCTGGTACAGGGGCTAAAATTCATGTAGTTGAGCAGTATACATGTGGTACATACAGTATATTCCAGGCTGGCTCCTTTAATTTTTCTGGGGTCTCCGGCAGGATGGTGTTGAAACCCTCCTGTCGGGCAGGGTGCGGTAATCATCCCGCGGGCTGGTACATGAGGGATCCTCCAGGCAAGCGCTTGCGCAGACTAAGTTGAGGGCCTCTGCCGCTCAGTCACGTGAGGGAGGTGGGTGGGCCAGGGATGTAATTGACAGCCGGCTCGAGTGGTCAACTACAAATGATAAAGCATAACGTCGCGTGCCAGCTACCAAGGCTTTGCGTGCCAGGCTGGGCACGCGTGTCGGGGGTTGCCGACCCCCGTGCTAGAGTATATAACGCCACCCTCTCCACAGGTTGACAATGCTGCTGTCCAAGTGTGGCACCCCTGCTTCTCCACAGAGTGGAACCACCCTACGTCAGGAAGTGTGTCACAGGACTGACATGGACAGACCAGTGGGTGGGGACAGAAAATGACAGCTGCATAAAGACATATGGAAGGAAAAAAAACACTGAGACCAAGGGTACTTCTGTCTACTGATTGCTCTCACATATGGGCAACATTTCCGTTGGCACTTAGGTTAAAGGAAAGAAAGGCAACAAAATTGGAGGGAGGGTAGTGGCAGCAGTAGCAAAAGCTAGGTTGTCAGCAGTAGCAAAAGGTCTTTGTTAACAAACTTAGTGCAATGTACTATTACACCCCAATGGAGAGGCAAAGAATAGAAGGGGGACGCAAATACAGGAAATCATATCATTTTTGATGTATGACTCTGGGTGAAATGATCAAGATGGAGTAGTTGTGCTGAGCATTGACCTTTGCCAACTTTGATTTATATACTGTATATGTGCATTCCAGAATCTTAATTTTCTCCTGCCTGCAAAGAAGATTTTTTTATGTTCCCCATTTAGTATTTTTTTGTCTTTCACTTGCTCCCACTTGATAATTTCCATGTGTGAAAATTAGGGATGCACAGATACCAGTTCAGATACCAGTGCCTTGTACAGATACTTGGCATTTTCACGAGAACTACCAGGGTTGCAGAGTTTGCAGCTGTGACTGTGCCCTAGGGTCCCACCACTGTCCTGAAATCATTAGTTTGTATTGTTTTAGAAAAACTGTTACATGACACAAAACAAAAATGTTTCCGTAATTGGTATCTGTGAGTACTTGGACAGGTATCAGTACTTGTACTTGGTCTGGAATTTTTTTTATCGGTGCTTCCCTAATATATATGTATAGAAAATAAATCATACATTAAAATAGGGATGCACAAATCCCAGGAGCCCCGTAGCCAATGCTTCTTAACCAGTTGCCATCCGCCCACTGAAAAAAACCGGACGGACGGCACTGCTGCATTAGCGGGTTGCCGTCTCCAGACGGCATGTTTTTGTGCTTGCGTGCGCACGGGCAGAAAAATCCCGTGCAATGCATAGAGCCGTTACTGGCTGTTTAACGTATACCCGAATGGCGGCAGCCCCCCTCCCCCCCTCGTCTGCTGCCGACGCCCCCTTCCCCCTATGTAATAGCAATAACAATAAGTGCAAAAAATATATATATAAATAAAAAAAAGTAAAAAGAATAAAAGTCACATATAAAAAAGTAAAAAAAAACAACAAAATGTTTAAGTCCCCACCCCCACGTTTACGCACATATAAACGTAAATACGTGTCCGGTGCACCAGCGCGCAAAAACACAATTGCGCTACACACGTTACATATCGCCGCGAACGTCGCAGTGAGAGCTATAATTTTAGGGCCATCAGTCACTGATAACACTAAACTGATGAGCGGTAGAAGCTTTTAAAGCGTCCCCTATGGCCAATTTTGGGTATTATCGTTTTTTGTGGTTTCGCGCGCGCACGCAATTTTAAGGCTTGACATGTTTGGTGTCTTTTTACCCGACGTGACCCCGTCTTTTATATTTTACTAAAAAGTTGGGTAATAATACATCTTGTATCATTTAATATAGGGGAAACAGTGTTTTTTTTTAATTTTGGTAATTTTTCCTTAATATAGCAAAAATAAAAACCGCAGTGGTGATTAAATACCACCAAAAGAAAGCTCTATCTGTCCCCAAAAAAGGGTATAAAATTAATTTCAGTACAGCGCTGCATGACGGAATAAATATCAGCCAAAGTACTGCAGCGCTGAATACTGAAAAATGGCCTGGATGGGAAGGGGGTTTAACACAGCGGACTTCAACTGGTTAAAAATGACAGCTGCCTCCTAAGTTTTGATTTTTTTTTAGTCTAGTCTTGAAGCTGGAAAAGTATCATTACTTGTACTTGTACTAAGTACAAGAACTTGGTATCTGTGCATCCCTAGTGAAAATGATGTCTCATGCTCCCTGAACCACTCTTTCACAATTTGAGCCCAGTGAATCGAGACATTGTCATCTTGGAATACTCCCTTGCCATCAGGGAAGAAAAAATCCATTTATGGAAAAACCTGGTCATATCAGTATATTCAGGTAGGCAGCTGACTTCATTTTTTGGGCACGTAATGTTGCTAAAATCTGACCAACTGAATCAACCCCAGATCATAACAATCACCTAAATCCAGGTGGTGGCTTTTTTTTGGCCAGGCAGTATATGTTAACTGTATTAGCTGCCAACACATTTGTAATTATGCAAGCCACTTACAACCCATACAGCTCTGCCACACAACAGATTCAGAAGGATGGCACCACATTTTCTGTTAGAGTTATGGCATACAGTAGTGTCAACTCCCTTCCCACAGCCTACTGACTGGATAATTTAGGAGCTGCAACACACTGTTAAGTTATCAACCCTGCTAGTGCTCCTCGCTCCTTCTCTAGGCCCTGTCAGCACATGTGCATGGAGCAATGGATAAATGGTTTCAAGTGCTGCCCCACCCTGACTGACTGCTGCTATGCAGGGGCCGACAAAAGGTTGATATCAAGACAAACGCAGGTACTAATGCTAAATACGTGTAGGAATAAATTAAATACACATCTGCATTAAACTAAGTATCTGCCTGGAGTTTAGCTAAATTTCCATGGTGAACGTTACTCGTTGTTTGATATGTTTCTTTTACTTTTTGTTGCATTTAATCTAATGGCTTTTAACAGACTCTCTCCATCACAATTGTAGTTTATCAATTACTTGAGAGAATTCTGCCTCCCGATTTACTCAAGTGAAAGATGGGAAGAGCTCCTTGACAGTGATGTAATTAGTTTTGGCCTTTTCAGCTCTCGCTCTAACTTTAATCAAAGGTTTTAAATGACAGACAAGCACACAAAGGACTTTTTCTTCAAAAAGTAATAATACTGTATGTATAATGACACTATAATACATTTGGAGTCATACAAACCTGTCTTTAATGTTGCTTCTTTCCCTAAAACCCTATGTGTCTGCCTAACTTTACTACACTGAACAGTATGTTGACACTTTATAAATACATTTTATATAAAAATGGTTCTTTGTTTTATATATGGTGCCTCCAGTTTGACAATAATGTCTTGAGTGGTATCGGTATGGGCTGAGAAATGACAGAACAGCTACTGGATTCTGTCTTTTTCTTAAAATTACCGGCTAACAGTAAACTGCAGAATAGACAATCAATATGGAAACAGCTTGCTCTGACTTTCCAGTGCAATATATTTAACTATTTGAAGATTCCAGATGCATTTTTCTGAAATCTAGAAACAAATTGTTTTCTTTTCAGACCGCTGCCCCAAGTCAATAATTGGCTTTTTAGGAGAACTGTTTCAGTTGAAAAGTAATTAAAAAGGGTTATGTAGGATAAATGACAGAAAGGAAGGTAAAATTATTGCCAGAGATGCTTAAAACACAATTTCAATGTTTACATGGGTATCCACACCTGTTACTATACTCATATCCAGTTTAAATCCTGATTTTTCAGATTCTTGACATGGTAGAATTTTTAAAAGACCAAACAAATCTCTATACATTCTGGTAAATTACATATATTCGGGTAAATTACAATTTTGTAGGTCTGTGACATATTGTGGATGAGATTGACTGAATTCACCAGATTCACCCTGTTTGTGAATTGATTAGCTCTTCTCTAACTGCTATCCATGCAGTCAGCATTGATACATTTTAACACAATGAAAAGGCGGGGGGAATCTGTAGGTAGACATTGAATCACACTGATGGCCGATAAAATAAGATGCACTCTCTCTGCCCTCTTCACACCTTTAGGTAGTAGTAATTTCAAACCAGTTATCAATATTAAAGGTAAGCTGTGGTACCCAGACTAAAAGTTACAAAGACAAGCAAATGAATGGGTTATTTTAGACTGAATGGCTTTGATTCAACACACTGGTATACACTTCTGCCCAATCACACAAGATTTCAGCTGGACACATAATGGCTGATTTACTAAAGGATTGACATTAATTATCCCGCCATGTGCAGATGAAATAAATAGCTGAGGATAATTGAACCGAATTGTCATTTTTTTATGGGGACATTCCTAACTTCTTTCATAAATTAGTCTCATAGTATTTGCAAAAATGTGTTGTCTTACTAAATTGCTCATGGGGAGAAAGACTCCAAGAAGGTCATGTTGTGATGGTGGTGGTTATAGGAGGCAAGCAGGAGCCAAACATGAACCTGGCTGAATATGGACAGCTAG
>NW_017308272.1:78337-80514 GCF_000935625.1 Nanorana parkeri | reverse complement strand
GGGATGGGAAGAGAAGCAGAATAGGACCTAAATGAAAAATTTTATTTTATAATGGTGAAATCTCAATAAAGTGCTTCAGAACACACTTCATCCACAAAGTAAAAGAGATAATGTGCCAGAAGCACTTTATTGACGTTTCATCATTTTCTAAGGCACTTTTTTCTCTAAATAACACATTTTTATTGACATTAATGTGTTTTTTTGTGCATAGTTTACTAAGTGGATAGGTATGATTTATATACTGTATTTCACAATATCATATGATATATTTCACAATAATATATTAAAAGAGAACTATGCAGCAGCCTTTTTTGCACATAGTGCCCCTATGGGTCACGGGAGGACATATACTGGGTCCTCCGATGACCCAAAACTCACTATATAGCTTGCTATATGCTGAGAGCGCTGCAGCCTGGACGGATCCTGACAATACTGTAGAGATCCACCCAGCTGGCTGATTGACAACTCTCTCTTCCTATCCCGAGGCAGAGCCAGCTATCCCCTCCCCCTCCCCCATCCGTTCCTCCATTTAACGCTGAAGAAGTGGAGAGGAGAGGAATCCCTGTGGGGAGTGGTGATTGGCAGTCACCGCTCTCAGCAGGGAGATGGCCAGGAAGTCATCAATCGGTGGTGTGTTTTCACTGAATTCTAGATCAATAGAGCTGACCCGTGACAGCTTCTTTGTCACAGGACGGCTTGAATTGTGTGGATGAGTGTTTTTCAATCACCCCATAATTCTCCTTTAATATATATCAACAATATACTTGTTTTATTGATTGATCATGACTTTTTATACACTTTATGGGATAATTATTTATATTTATTTTGTATGAATTGTATAGAGTTTATTTTATTTACATCACTGTATATTGGGATGATTAATTTTTGAACATCTTTGTGATATTTGTACAGCCGCTAGGGTGGGGTTTTCTAACATTTGTTCATTTTTAGGAAGTCAGAATATTTATTTATTTGACATCTGGAAAGTGAATTAATTAAAAGCAAGAAGGAAATTGATTGCTGACTGGGATAAGGGGTCATTTTTTTAATTGTCGTTCTCTCTTGAAGGAGGAATGGCAGTTCATGTGTGAAGTCATGGTGTACCCATTTGCACCAGATACAACATACTTCTGACAAGAGGTAGGACTTAGCCAAAGAGGTGGTGATGAGTAAGAAGGGGACGGGGCTTAGCCATACAGGACTCGTTCATATTTATTACGTTTAAGGTGACATCTGGCTGAGAGCTTGTCTTTATTATGGCACCATTGGCAAAGCAGCACAGTTCTAAGCAATATGGTGTGGAAAGGACAGCATTGCAGAGAATGGGGAGTGACAAATGCCGAAGACACTGCAACATAAAAGCAGTGACTAGGAATTGTGGAGAATGCAGAGTACGGAATACCAAAGACACTTGAATCCAAAAGCGGTGACAAGGCAGCAACCACAACATAACGCAAAGTTCGGGTATTCTATGATAAAGAGCAGGGTATCAGAGAATATGTGGTGCTTAATGCAGTAGACCATATTTTGATATGAGACTGGGGAGTCAGTGTGAACAGACACCATCATGATCAGGGTATAGAGCAAACAATGGGGGGAGTCCTGCAAAAGATGCTACTGCAGACAATGAAAGAAAGAGCAGCAATTAAATGCAGTGCAGATGTTCAGGATACTGCTGCCAGAGAATATAGTGTGATAGTTTGGACAATAGGGATCAGGTGTCAGAGGATATAAGTAGATGGGGGGTGGTGGCTTGCAGAAAACATGTGGATGGAGGAAGCTTCCAGAGAATGTAATGTAGATGACGGGGAGAGAGGTGCCAGAGAATGTAATGTGGACCACAGGGAGAAGGGTGCCAGAGAAGGTAATGTGGACCACAGGGAGAGAGGTGCCAGAGAATGTAATGTGGACCACAGGGAGAAGGGTGCCAGAGAAGGTAATGTGGACCACAGGGAGAGAGGTGCCAGAGAATGTAATGTGGACCACAGGGAGAAGGGTGCCAGAGAAGGTAATGTGGACCACAGGGAGAGAGGTGCCAGAGAATGTAATGTGGTAGTGTGGTTTGGTTGTCTGATAGAGAACATAGTGTGGATGTAAAGGAATGCTGGAGAATGTACTGCTGACACTGAGATGACTCTCATAGAACATAGAGTGAAAGGGGGGGGGGGGGGGGAAGG
>NW_017308272.1:73757-78272 GCF_000935625.1 Nanorana parkeri | reverse complement strand
AGAGTGCAAAGAGTGTGATGTGATGTGTAAACTGCTAAAGGAAACATGACATTGTGGGTACATGGGCAGTGATGATCAAATAACGAAGATTGTTTGTACCAATTGTTGTACTACTGGGTGAAATTTTGTGCTGGCCACCTTTTAGTAATGTAGAGCAAAACTCTGGAAGGAATGAGATCTAACAAGGCAAATTTGCTTTTCTGCTACATTTATTCAAGGCAGAATTCTGCAGCATTTAAAGTTATAACATCTTTTTATTGTACACAGAAGGAAGGAATAGAATTCATCTGTCCTGTGAGCAGCTGATCAGGGCTATGATACATCATATGTTGTGAGCACTGGTCAGGCCTGATCATTTAGACCAGAGCTCTGAGGTAAGCACTAAGCATGGATCAGCATGGATCAGCATGGATCAACAAGAAACAATGTCAGAACCCCCAGTTAACAGAAGATGTTTTAATACCTTCCTCAGCATTTAATATATAAAACAGGATAGGATAGAATACACTGTAATATGACATAGAATATGATACACAGTGCATGCAAAGAAAATCCCGCACCCACCATGAACCATTAAATGATTTATTGAATCTTCAGGTTCCGCAGATACCAAATAAAATCCACATAGCTAAAGGCCATTTCTTGCATCTATGTGCTTTTTTCAAAGCAATAAGATCTGCTGATTTAATTCTGTTGTAATTCTAAAAGATTTACTTTTGTGACATTTAGCAAATATGCTATTAAATGCCCACCCTGTTGTTGCGCTTTACCATGTGACATATCTGTGTTTGTATATGATTAGCATGTCATTATTTTTGAGATTGTTGACACATTTAAATGACTTTACATTTTGCAGATACACTTTAATTTGGGCACCAACTGTCTGGCTTCAATGTAAAAATTCTTCTATAGCTGACACATACTGCTAGTTGACAATCAACATGATATGACTCATGTTTGCAGCTGTATTTGTAATTGTGATGTAGCCGATACATCCTTTATTTTGTCCACCCTCTACTTCCAAAAGAACTAATCAGCCTTTACCAAGCAGTGGGGTCAGACTTAGATTAGATTTTGAGTTGCAAAGAATTACTTTTTACTCATAAGATTGCTCTAGTATAAAACGTTATTCAGGAAGAAATAGCTGCTCAACTCTGCTTGAGGTAATCTGTTAACATGGAAAGATACTTATGGACCTCTCAGGGGGTTTCTATTGTGACTTCAGTCTAGAGCAATCCCTATTGGTAAGCCTGAATTATTTGACCTATCTAAGAGCTGAGGTAGTGGTTTAGATTTTAAAGAAATAAGTTAAAGATCACATTAAATATATATTATAGCTAATATGTTTACTCTGTGTCCGCCCATTGTTAAGATAAGATATGCACACATAATATAATGGCTGGATTTACGTAGAAGCTGATCAGTCTGCAGGAAGAGACTATTCTTTTTGTCTCTGTCCTTTAATTCACTACTCAACTCTACAAACCTCCTCCACACTAATGCTACATATAATGACCAATATAAGCTTGATGAGTGGTCCTCTAGGCTAAAAATTTATTGATAATAATAAAAATTAAATTACAATCTATATACTCTGGTTATTTACTTTATCTCGCAGTAGCTTTTGAAACACTTAACAATGTATATTTCTGAACAAACTGACGTCATCCTGTGGCTGCCCTCACAAATATAGCATCATTGTGAGGAAAACATGTCATGGCCCTGTGGTGACACCGTTACATTACTCTGGGTTCACTCTGTTGTAACAACAAAACATCCACTTTACTCCAGCAACGTGGCATCGGATTGGCTGTACAGAGCTTCACTAAGAAAACTCTAGCAATAAACTGGGTGTACAGAGCTTCAGTCTGGCAATTTGCCATCACTGTGGTCTGTGATATTATGCTGCTCATAAGTCAAGGTGTCATTCTTACTCTTGTGCCATTGTATTAGGTGTCTTAGCATCACTTTGGATACAAGGCACTACTTCACTTGCTGTAACATTGTAGCTCAATCCTGGAATTGGTTGTCATTCTGATATAGGATTTTAGCATAGAACAGGGTTCCATTTTGCTCAGGGCATTATTTTGTCCCACACACTCACAACTATGTGACAAGAAAAAGGAAAAAACACAAATCCTTTCATTCACATACTTGGGAGCTTTATGTGGTGTTATGGAACAGTACAATTCCCATGGACAGCATCAGTGACACTGTTTTCTGGCATCATATATTTGTAATGTGTAATTAAATGTTAAACTTTTGAATTATTGCAAAGCTTAAATACAGTAGAAGCACCTTTATCTGATTTATTACAACTTGAAAAAAAGATCTGGCAGATAGTTGTATCTGTGACCTTATTCTTTTTTCTATTGGAAATAGGCCTTAACTGATTGGTGGGTGTAAGAGCCACATATCTACCAGTTTTATAGTATTGTTAGTGAGCTTCTTTTTTCGCAGTACCACAGTATATTGTTTAATAAAATGTCAAAACAGGATGAACAAAAACTCCCCCCTCATCTCTGTATTCCCCATTCATCTAAAAAAAAAAATCATAAACAGACTTGTAGGAGGGTAGCATTTTTCAAGGGTGCATAGCCACAGAAATAGCCAGGACTATAGTACATACTTGATGCACACTATGTAACTAGCATTAGTAGGATGCAGTTTGAGAAGGAGAAAAACTGGCAGGAAACAGGCAGGTTTTACTCAAGAAATCAACATTGGAGTTTAATATTTTATTATTTTGCAGAAAAAAGCCACAAACATTGTACAGATTTGATGCACACTATCTAAGAAACTTTATTAGGGCAGTTTCAAAGGGAAACACCAGACAGGTTTTAATCATGAAATCTAAATTAGTGTCTATTATTTCACAGTAAAAAGCCACAAACATTGTACAGACTCAATACTAGAAAAAGTGGTTTTAGTAGGTTGCAGACTAGACTGCCAATTGAGAAGGAGACAAACTGGCAGGAAGCAGGCAGGTTTTAATCAAGAAATCAAAATTAGACTGTATTATTTCACAGAAAAAACACACAAAAAATTACAAACTGGATGTGGGCACTGCTTGATCCGTACCACAGTCAATAGAGTGCAGTAAAAGTGCAGGCAGGGCACTGGACAAAGCTCTAGGGACAAAATTAAAGTGAAATAGTTTGATACATATATGTAATTATAGCAGATTACATTGTATTGTGTGTATTCTGTGTAAATGTCATGTTTGCACTTTTGAATTTTCCGCCGGCTCTGCCCCCTGCTGTGATGCCTGAAAACGAAACTGAAAGCCGAATGCCGGCATCGGCCGGACGAACACAGCAGAGCACATCGCGGGCTTGCAGGGACAAAGTAAGTGACACTTTTGCGCAATCCCGAGTGTGGCTCGGGGTTACGGCTCTTGGTACTGAAAATTAACCCCGAGCCACACTCGGGAATACCGTCAGGGAGGTTAATTAAGAAATCAAAATTAGAGTGTATTATTTCTCTTAAAAAGCCACAAAAATTGTACAGACTAGATACACACAATGTGAGCACCTTTAGTAGGCCACATTGTACAAACACAATACATACTATGAGTTGTATTTCTAAAATGTTTGCAGAGCCATTCACTTGTGCAAAAATCTGACTTTAACATTCACACCGCATTATGGCCACGAGCAGTCAATACCAATATGTCAATTCCTGCTGCCTGAACAGGTGAAACATAGTTATCAGTTGTGTCTATTAGTTCATGACTAGGTTTTCTTCACTGCAATTTCATTGTTTCCTTGTATCCTGTCAGTATTTTCTAAAGCATATTAACTGCAATATGCTGTGCCTCTCCTTTAGCAGAACCATAAGATGAGCCAGGGAAGTATTTAACAGATAAGTGCAAAACTAGATTTCACAGCTGGCATGGAGCTGTGTGGATAGCAAACACAAATATAAAATGGGATTATGTTGGTTTCCGAGTAAAACAAAGGTCAGTGTTATGATTAGACATGATCTCGTTAAAGGACTGAAAATCACAGCTTTAATTATCTTTGTGTACAACAGCAGGCGCCGCTGGGGAAGGCTGGACAAACATTAAGAATAAAGCTATCAAGCTTTCTCTTGAACTTGTTTCCTGACAT
This sequence comes from Nanorana parkeri, assembly GCF_000935625.1. Lineage (NCBI taxonomy): Eukaryota > Metazoa > Chordata > Amphibia > Anura > Dicroglossidae > Nanorana > Nanorana parkeri. Next base: position 74,160 of record NW_017308272.1, on the reverse strand, counting down.
GATTGGATGGAAATAAAAACTGGGGTAAAATTTAAATGGACAAAAATTAATTATGAGTGGAAGAAAAATCAACACCTTTTTCTCTATATCACTGCAGTTTTGTCTACAGATTTTTTTTACTCAATCATAACTACACCTTTCTATAATTATTCTTTACATTTCTCTGTTCCTTCCAACACATCCAATGTTTTATACTCACCCGTCCATGCTCCAGCGAGATCCCACTGAAAACTCTCCTGGTCAGTACCTGACATCCACCCATACAGCCATATAAATAGAGGCTCAATGATAGACAGGCTCACCATATGAAGGAACATTTTCTATACATTTGCAGAAGAAGTGAGGGACTAGCCAGGGAGTTTGCAATGTGGTCAGCACAGCATCAATCTGGTAGGAGCATGGG
>NW_017308272.1:68535-73702 GCF_000935625.1 Nanorana parkeri | reverse complement strand
TTGAGATTGACATTGTGGGGGGGTTTGGGGGGGCGGGAGGGTAACCTAAAGGATAACTACCTTTTCAAAAACAATGAAAAGGAATGATGTAATTCAGCACAATTATAGGTGTCACAGCCTACCCAAGCTGCAGAGTATCTGACTGCAGTAGATCTGCATTTCCATTTCAAACTGATCCCCTGTCAATTGGCCACAGTGATTTTGTAACATGTTTTAAAATCTATTCAATTTATATGAGCACCTTGCAAGTTTGCTCAGCCCTGCATGACCTGATCATTGCAAGTCGGGCTGGACACAGATGTCTCATGAGAAGCAACCACTGCTTAAAATTTAGATTTTTTACAATACTGGGCTGTGTATGAACTCAATGCAGCGATAAGTGTTTTAGGCAGCCAAGGATGTTAGTTACCGCACAGGGAAATATTCCAATGCCCCTGCGAGTAGGTACCATTTTCTTCCTTAAACTACTGCATATCTGCCTCTGCTAGGATTAGGCACAATGGCAGGTCTGAGAGTTTATCTAAATCATGGAGAACTAGCAAAAATCTCTCAGTCCACCCTCCTCAGCCAGCTTTATGCCCAAATTGGTTGTGTCCTCTATTAATTAGTAAAACTAGATTTGTACACATTTGCCTCTCTAACACTTATTAGCACCTAATTTGGAACACCTGTTTGTAATTTCATGGATTTAAATTTGGTGGCGGATGTCAATATTTTCCATGGGATGTACTTACTTTTTCACATGGCTATACCTTTATTTATTGGAGCCAATGCTGTTTTCATGCATCTCTATATTTAAATATCTATACTATATATTTCTTATAGGTATTTATGTAGCAACAATTTGCACAGCGCCAATTTAGACAGGAGCAAATTAACCTACCAGCACGTCTTTCTAGGGTGGGAGGAAACCCACACAAGCATAGGAAGAACATACAAACTCCTTGTAGATAGTGACCTGGCCAGGATTCAATCCAGGGACCCCCAGTGCTGCAAGGCAGAAGCACTAAGCGCTACTCTGCCCAATGAGTACTGTAATTTACCTGGATTAAGTTTATAATTGATGCATTGATCTCTTTTTATACTTACACTGTTCTGTGTTACCAATGATTACGGTACCTCTTTTTTATTTAATTTCAATGCAAATATCACTGCTTTGTAATTCTTCTTAATGATATCTAGCTGCTTAAGGACACATAACCATCTAAGAGCTCTGGTGTATAATGTGTTGAAAAATATGCAATCATTGAATGAATTTTCACATTACAATACTTACGCATAGTATATTTCATGTATTGAGCACAATCAGTTGTAAGCAATGTTGCATTGCTTTTACCTAGGACAGCTTTACAGCCTTCATTCACTCTTCATCTGAAAATATGCAGAGGAAATGTATAGAAGTGCACTTGCCTACCAGGAAGTTTTTATTAGGGCACTTCCTTTATCATGTTTTAATCGTATTGGGAATTTATAAATTGAACGGAATGTACACTGTAAAAATTTTTGATTTTTAAATAATTTATTTCATTTAAACTGAAGATCATATTGATGAAGAAATTTGTAAGGAAACCTCTTGTTTTTTTTACTATACCTGTACTATAGCTGAGGTACAAATAGTGTCATCAACCATGCTCTACAGTTTCAATTGTTATATTTGAATAGTTTGATTAAAGCATTTTTATTACATATAAATGACACTAAATTAATTTCATTAATTAATTAACTTAAAAAATCATTTATAAGCATAAGACAAATTGTTAATGTATGCAATTATGAAAGCTTAATAATAAAGTGACACAAATTAAAGTCCATCTTTGAGTAAATTGTGTTTCCCCATCCTTCCCACACACATTACTGCCACCAATTCACAATCTTTTTTTTAATAATACCAATTTCATTCTAACGCCATTTTTTACTTAGCTGAGTCTAGTGTCACATTGCTCTGCACGCCACTTCTTTGGGGAGTAAAGACCAGTGATCCAATGCTATGCTCTGTGCCCACTGCCCAATAGTCTTGTTGGCACCCCTCATTGTCATCACATTGTCATTGCATCATCAAACTTCTGCAGTCTACTGGAGCTTTAAAGAACTTAACCACTGACTAGCCAATGGGAAGTATCCACATCAACCTCTCTCAGTTCTCCTACCTGCAGGAGGATGGGAGAGAGAAGACATGGACCCAGAGAATCACTTGAACACTAATTTAGTTTAGTATTTGGGGAGTTTCTAAATCACCACAGTGGATTAGCTAGAGAAAGGCAGAGTTAGTGTTTGTTTGTTTGGGGGGGGGGAGGTGTTAGGGATTCCTTGGCCAGACTTCAATTTTAAAAAGCACAAAGGTTGGTGATTGGAATTAGATTACTTGCTATGTGTTTGCTGCACTGTTCCCTCCAGGAGACTATGCATACATGCCTCTCCACTATCTCTGATTTGGAGGGACTGTTTCTCATTTGGAACCAAATCCCTCAGTCCTATTCAGCTGTCTCTCTTTTTGATCTGATGTACAAATATCTATGAAAAGGTACTATTTAACTACCAAAAGTAACATTCTGACCTTAAACCTTTATGTAACCCCTTAATTATCTTGTTTGCTATTTTGAAAATCCTGTTAAAGGAAAAGTAATGGAAAAAATAATTCTGGGTTTAACCAATCATTTTTGGCAAATAAATTCTTCATGGCCCACATAACTGGGGGCATAGCAGGAGTGTGACCATTGCCTAAATACATTGTGCTGGATGGTGTCCCTCTTCACCATCTTAGAAAGTTAGGCGGTACGATGCATAGGTAACATTGAGCTTACCCTTCTCTATCACTACACAGTCATTCACATTTAGCACTCTTCATTACACTATATCAAGTGAAAATATTTTCTAAGTGTATGAATGTGCAATTAACATTGTTTGATTAATATCACTCCTGAATAAAACTCACTTCTTCATTCATAATCATTTGCAGGTTATGCGATTTGCATCCATTATAAACCCGCAGAGTTAGTTTAGCTGTGGGACAGGTTAGTCTAGCTGCTGAAATCCCAGCCAGCCACATGGAACCTTTGGTGCGGTTACAGTATATACAAATGTCTCTTTATAGAATGTTTGTGCACTTTATCATTCAGCACGCACTCCCACAACTATTTGAAGAAGAAAATTGAATGTTAAAGTCAGCATGGAAAGCTGGGATTTCAGCATAGTCTTTGAAATTGTTTGCTCAAGCTCCCGAGCAGTTTTCTATGTTCTTTTAATGCTCTGGTGTTGCTATTGTTTGGCTGCTATAGGATTTTATAATTAAGGTAAATTGAATTACAACAAACGCACCTGTATATTCTGTCCTGGTTCTGTGCTGCTGAGAGAGTAAAAAGGGATAGTCCCAATAAACAGCAGCTCTTTTGGATATAAAATATGCGTTGATAAGTATAAGAATAAAGCATTGATGAATGTTATTTCTCAGATCATGCCTTTAATGACTTTTCTATTCTGAGACTATGCCTTAGTAAACCAGATTTTATACCTAGAAGTGACCCATTAAACATATAGCTATGTGTTACCCATTATTGAAACTGTAGGAATATAGAGTATTCTATTATTTCTTTTAACGTAACGTGTTTTTCTGGGCAGATGCAAAAATGAATGAGTATAAAGAGAACCAAGCAGCCAGTGTACTAGCACAGAGAATGTCCACTGTACTTACAGTAATGTATCACCATGCACAAACTATGGTATGATTATGATGAAGTTTAGTGTAACCGCCCTTGCTATGGCACTACACTGTAAAGGCACAATTTGTACAGGTGATATGAAAGGCACATGTGATAGTAAATCTGCAGCAAGTCAACTTTTATTCAGGCTGTATATTATTTTATTGATAAAACATGGTCTTCTCTTACATATACAAATATATATAACAGGATACCATAATGCCACATTTGATGGTCTATGAAGACTGTAACAGGAATTCTAATTAGCGCAAGGTAAGGTCTTAAACAGGTTCATAAAGTAAGTTTACTTATATGTGTGTAATTCTGTAAGTATGCAATGCTTGCAAATCAATGTACATTAACTATATGCCACATATTAGGTGTTAACATTGAGCCAAACCCTGGGTGCACCCCTCAGTAAAAATGTATCTCATACATAAAAGAGTTTGCATAGCCTCACAGCTACTTATAATATTCAAACTTACCCTGTACAATTTCACAGGGCTTTCGAAAGTGTGATTCTGATTGGAGTCTGTGGGCCAAATACAGCTATTTTGTTACAAGAGGCCTAAGGCTTGCTTATGTAGTGACCACAACCAATGAATACTAATATTTGCAGTGTTTGACTAAGTATTTAAGTCACTGGGGTTTGCCCACTACCTTTCTGTCTCTGTTTCACAAAGCCACACTGAGGAAGAGCCATATCTATAAGCTACGGATGAGTGTGACACCTAACATAATGGTTCTCTTTTAACCACAATGGTAAAACACTAACAAAAAAATAATCAGATAAAACATAATGCCAAAACTCAAGGTCACAAACGGCAAATTATAAAAACTCAGGAAAGGAGCTCTATTTGGAGAAGGAAAGGAGCTCTGTAGATAACACCACAATTCAGCTTTGGGAGAGACACTTTTAAAGGACACTAAGCGGTGTCCTCACAAATTATACGCATTGCCTTTGCCCCTCGCTCTGCCCTTGCTGCACTCTGCCTCTTGACACGACCCTCCCATGTGACGTTACATGCTGATTGAGAGATGTGGTTGGTTCCTTTTTTCTATCCTCTTTGATTGGCCGAGTAAGTATCTCTTTTTATACGGGAGAGTTTAAGGGGTCTATTCACTAAGCTGCCGTAGGCAGCCAAGTGAATGACCGACCTAAAGCGAAGTGAGCCGAACGCTGTGATTTCAGCCGTACATCGGGTGGCTTCAAGTCGGCCAAACATGCGGAGGAAATAGCCAACATTGCAAATTGAAATAGCCAATAGGAATCTAGCAATGCATTCCTATGGCCAAAATCTATTTATTTTTTTCTATTCTGACACGGAGCCGTGTCAGAATAAAGAAAAATAAGAAAAAGCAGTGTTTTTCTCCTTGGCGACCGGAGGCGGGAGACTCCCGGAGCGCCCAGGAGAGTTTGCTGTCTGGAGATCAGTGTCCCTGGTTAGCTGATAACCAGGCATGTGATCTCT
>NW_017308272.1:67808-68454 GCF_000935625.1 Nanorana parkeri | reverse complement strand
GCCCAGTTTTTCGGCGGTGGAATAGGTGAAGAATTCCAACGCTTTCTCCGCTGTTCCAGGGCAGATCGGCATCACAAATCCCATGTGCAGGAGAACCGATCTGCCCTGAAACAGCTGATAGGTTCTGAAATGTCACTTCTATCCTACTTTGTGAGCGAGGTGGAATGTGAAATCGCAGTCGGAGAGAAGTGAAAATTCAGGACCGATCAGCTGTTTCAGGGCAGCTCGGTTCTCCTGCACATGCCATTTGCGATGCCGATCTGCCCTGGAACAGCTGGGAAAGCGCTGGAATGCTTCACCTATTGGTGGTCACACATTCCACTGCCGAAAAACTGGGCGGAATTACGTTAAAACGTGTGACCACGTCACCGGTCACACATTTTAATGTAGTCACAACCTTTGATAGAACATCGCCATCAGAGGGGTATAGCCGGCACCCATGTGAGAGGTCTGGGGGGCCTCTTATATGGGTATCAACTGTACCGAGGCAGCATCCCGACGACCAGACCAGCCCACCTGGGACCCTGCAGAGCCCACCATAGAGAGTCTCAGGTAGCTATACAGGATCTATGGAGTGCTCTGCAGGGTCTCAGGTAAGTCCAGCACGCTACTGCAACATTAGAGACTGCTGGGGGGGGGGGGGGGG
>NW_017308272.1:62636-67470 GCF_000935625.1 Nanorana parkeri | reverse complement strand
CGGTGTGTGGGAGGCGGGGGGGGGGGGGGGGCGGGGGCCAGTGTGATCCGCTCCTGCGCCCCCCCATCTTGGGAGGGGGGTCCAAGATAAAATCTTGCACCAGGGCCCTTTGGTTATTAGTTCCGCCACTGGAACAAACATAAGAAGCTGAACATCATTACACAGACTATAACATTTATATAAATATGCTAACATGTATAAAATATGCTAGAATGTAAAGGTATTGCTTAATAAAGAGTGTGTGCTTAATATAACAAATCCAGTACGAAAACTATTGTTTCTGTATTTCTCTGCAATCCCACTCAACAAAAACACATTCTAATAATACACTCAGTGGCACATGGTGTGTATTCAGTTCCAATATGCATCTGCTTTATTTTTGTTTTATTTTTTGTTAGGTTAATATCGTGTCCAAGATCTGAAGATAGAAGTGATCATTATGCTAATACAGTCAGCACTCACTTACCCAGTGCTCAATTATCTGATTCTTTCAGTTAACTGGAAGCACATAATATTACTGTGTGATGCAAGCTCCAGAATGATAAATTAGTGGCCTACTTAGCTCCACGCCCTTTAATGGTACAAAGAAACACAAATGATTGCTTACTTGATGCTTTGGTCACTGATATTTATCTCACTGATAGTTATCATTCACGACAGAGAATCTTTAAGGAAGCTAAGGTATATATAGGAAAAGCTGCACTGAGGGTTCTTGGGTTTGATATATATGCAGATGATATCTCATTATTCTCTTAAACCAGGTATAGGGCTGTCAACAGGCGTTTATGTAATTTGCTATTCAAAAGCAAATGTATGCGTTTAAAAGGAAAAAGCAGAGTTTGTAAAGAAAAGGCTGCATTTGACCTGCTTTGCATGCGGGCTAAACGCACCTCATGCTGCATCCAAAGATTGTAACACAAAACAGGTCAAACGCAGCCTCTGAACTTCCATGTGTACTGCTCAACTAAACTCAAGGGGTTTTGCTTATCCTTCGACATGAGCCCTTATTCAGAGGAAGTCATTTTATGCTGCTAGTCAAGTCATTTCTGTCAATGCAACTGAATCTTTCTCTTTTATTGTGATGATTGTAGTTATTCAGTAGTTAACAATCACATACAGTATATGAACTTTTGAGACTCCACTAAATGATAACACAAACATGCACACACAACAAATACTGGTCTTGTTGGGGCAGGGCACTGAAAAGCATTAACATTTGGAGATGAGCTCATTGGTTACTTAGCTAATGCTGGCTGGTGCTGGTAAAGAGGTGGCTGGAGACGGGCAAGTTCAGGATCCAAAGCTGGGTAACTATGTCACAGTTAAAAGAAGCAGTAGAAAGTATAGGAGGCTAGACCAAATCTGGAACATCCTAATAAATATGCAGTATATATGATGCAAGTTCATGGGTACCAGTACTGCATCAGCATATGTCCACAAACAATAGGATACTATAGCTCATGCAAAAATGCTAGATTTGGGAATCTAAATGTTCACATGTGTAAACTATCTGAACGCATTCAGAGGGATGGCATTCAAAAATATTTTGTGGAGAGTATCAACATGGGTTAAAAAATTTAGGTTTTTTTTTTAACTATTACCAGTGTGTATAAGGAGCTAAATTCAAATTTGGATATGATGGTGAAATAATATATTTGGATTTTGCAGCATTTGACAATGTTTCTCATAATAGTCTGGTTTAGAAGTTAAAGATGTACACTGAGTGGCCAGATTATTATGACCACCAGACGTTTGTAGGCTAATTAGCTATAATTTTGTGCTGAAGTTGCTAGAGGGCCAGACCATTATAAATAGGGAAGCAGGTTGTTTACCACGACAGTAGAAACGATTTTCTTCTGAAAATATGGGTAAACAACGCGATTTAACAGCCTTTGAACGTGGGGTCATTGTTGGCGCTCGGAGCCATGGAGCGAGTATCAGCAAAACAGCAGAATTCGTTAAATGTTCAAGAGGGGTTCATTGTTAAAGTGTTTAAAGACTGGACTGTCAGCCGAAAATCTGGGTCTGAACGTGCGAATTGTGGCCGTCAGCGACTAGTCAATGTTAGGGCAGAACAGAGACTGGCAAGACTGGTACAAGACAACAGAAGGGCAACAGCGCATCAAATTACTGCAGATCTTAATCAGGGATCCTCTCAAATGATCTCTGAATGTACTGTTCGCCGTACAATGCATCGTATGGGATATGGAAGCCGAAGGCCTGTTCGAACACCTTTGCTGTCTGCAGTTAACAAGATAAAACGTCTCCAATTCGCACAGGAACACAAGGATTGGACAGTCGAGCATTGGAAAAAAGTCATGTGGCCCGATGAATCACGTTTCCAGTTGCATCATGCAGATGGCAGAGTGAGAATTTGGCGGAAACAGCATGAAAGCATGCACCCCACATGCATGAGTACAACCCTTCAAGCTGGTGGGGGCAGTGTTATGGTTTGGGGCATGTTTTCCTGGCATGATTTGGGCCCTTTAATTCGTGTGGAACAACGTCTGAATAGCACAACATACCAAAGTATCGTTGCTGATCAAGTTCATCCTATCATGTTGATGGCGTATCCCAATGGAGATGGCTTCTTCCAACAAGACAATGCGCCATGCCACGGTGCTCGTATTGTGCAGGAGTGGTTTCAAGAACATGAGGGAGACTTTACCTTGCTTAGGTGGCCCCCACAATCACCAGATCTCAATCCAATTGAGCATTTGTGGGACGAAGTTGATAGAGCCATCAGGCAGCTGGTTCCACAACCATCAAATCTCACAGAACTGGACAGTGCTATTCATCAGGCATGGTGTCAGATTCTTTGCATCACCTTTCAAAATCTCGTGGAGTCAATGCCAAGAAGAATCGCCGCAGTATTGAAGGCAAAAGGTGGCCCAACAAAGTACTGATGGGGTGGTCATAATAATCTGACCTTGTTAGTGGACAGATCTCAAAAGGTGATTGTGTTATTTGGCAGTAAGCTAAGTAGAAACATTACAAGTTGGGTGAAGTTAATTGGTACTTGTCTTCTTCTAGCCTGAATAACTACATAACCAAGTATTTTTGTTTGTTTTGTTAAATGGCTGGCTACTAGGACACAGAGAAGACATTTTAAGTTTTGGAGCACAATCTATAGACACCTAATGGTGCCTTCTAGCCTTGCATTAGGTTAGTTTAATTTTTCTTTTTTTGACAATACAGGTATACTAAGTAAACATAGCAGACCCCACTAGGAGTTGACTATTGCCAGGATTGCAGCATCAGACACTCCTGATGGCTGTAGGGAGAAAGGGAATCTTCATATTAAAATGTTTATTGAAGTTTGAGCGCCAGTGTGTGGGGATGAGAGCTTTCGCTGCATTGACCATAAAGGGAATTACCGATCTATTATATGAGTGCATTGAAAGGGGGTTAAGATGGAAGAGACACAGCCAGGGGTCCAAGTGTGTAGGTATACTGCTAATGGTGGAAATGAGACGGGTGACGTCTCCCCAGAACTGTTGTATGTGCGGGCAATTCCACCATAAGTGAGCATACGTGCCTTGAGCTCCGCATGATCTCCAACACAGCGGGGAGTTTGCCCGGTTGATGGCATGGGTGATGGTAGGTACCTGATACCACCTCGCGAGAAGTTTGAAGTTGACTTCCATCATGTAGCTATCCGGGGAGGAGCACATATGCAGCACCTTGGACCTTTGAGAGGGGGATAAAAGTGTTCGGAATTCCAGTTCCCATTTCCCAAGGTATGGCGGGGGGGGGGGTTTGTATATGACAGAGAGATCATGGCTTGTGGGAGTCGGTGACCCCAATAATGATTCAAAGGGCAGGAAGTTACCTCTCACTCGTAGTGTCTTCGGGAGAGACATAACAAAATGTTGTAGTTGTCTGTATCTCCAGAAGTCCATCGAATGGGTGCCCCACTTGTCCCTCAGAGCCTGGAGAGGGCAGAGTGAGGTCCCTTGGAGGACGTGTTCTAGGCGCAAGCAGTCAGAGTCCGTCCATGTTGAAAAGAGGGGCTTATTATTTCCGGGAGGGAAGAAATCCGTGCCCGTTAGTGGTAATAAAACTGAATTGTATGGCCAGTCATGAGCTTTATGTTGTAAGTGTGGCGAGCGTGAGGGGGGAAGTCAGAGGGGACAGTGTCCTCGTATATGGTGGAGTCCAGATACATTCTGAGAGGTGGGTATTACTCAAGTCTACTTCTAATGTCACCCATCCTTTATGGGAGGCATTGAACGTCCAGTCTAGGAGCCTAACTAATTGAGCTGCTTTGTAATAATGTTTAAAGTCAGGTACCCCAGCCCGTTTGTGTATAGAGAGAATGGAATAGGCTATCCTAGGTTTCCTGCGTTGCCAAATAAATTTGGATAGTAGGAATCGTAATGTGGTGAAGTACGTTGTGGGGAGGGAGATAGGTAGCATTTGGAGATAGAATAAGATGTTAGGGAGAATCATCATTTTGAGGGTGTTTATCCTACCCAGCCAGGACATGGTTCGGGTAGAGTATGAATTAAGGTCAAGTTTTACTGAATTAAGTAAGGGGATATAGTTGTGAGTGTAGAGATTTAACGTCTTAGGAGTAAGGTAGATACCGAGGGAGCGCATGCAGTCATGTCTCCAGAGAAAGGGAAAATGAGAACATATGCTAAGGCAGTCTGCTCCCCTCACCGTTATGTTCAAAATCTCCGACTTGCCCATGTTGATCTTGAAATTGGATAGTTCCCCATAAGTACGCAATTCAGACAGTATATGCGGGAGTGAGATACGGGGGTCATGAACGTAAAAAAGGATGTCGTCCGCATATGCTGCAATTTTGTACTCCATGGTTGGGGAGGAT
>NW_017308272.1:38838-61733 GCF_000935625.1 Nanorana parkeri | reverse complement strand
CTTCGGGAGAGACATAACAAAATGTTGTAGTTGTCTGTATCTCCAGAAGTCCATCGAATGGGTGCCCCACTTGGCCCTCAGAGCCTGGAGAGGGCAGAGTGAGGTCCCTTGGAGGACGTGTTCTAGGCGCAAGCAGTCAGAGTCCGTCCATGTTGAAAAGAGGGGCTTATTATTTCCGGGAGGGAAGAAATCCGTGCCCGTTAGTGGTAATAAAACTGAATTGTATGGCCAGTCATGAGCTTTATGTTGTAAGTGTGGCGAGCGTGAGGGGGGAAGTCAGAGGGGACAGTGTCCTCGTATATGGTGGAGTCCAGATACATTCTGAGAGGTGGGTATTACTCAAGTCTACTTCTAATGTCACCCATCCTTTATGGGAGGCATTGAACGTCCAGTCTAGGAGCCTAACTAATTGAGCTGCTTTGTAATAATGTTTAAAGTCAGGTACCCCAGCCCGTTTGTGTATAGAGAGAATGGAATAGGCTATCCTAGGTTTCCTGCGTTGCCAAATAAATTTGGATAGTAGGAATCGTAATGTGGTGAAGTACGTTGTGGGGAGGGAGATAGGTAGCATTTGGAAATAGAATAAGATGTTAGGGAGAATCATCATTTTGAGGGTGTTTATCCTACCCAGCCAGGACATGGTTCGGGTAGAGTATGAATTAAGGTCAAGTTTTACTGAATTAAGTAAGGGGATATAGTTGTGAGTGTAGAGATTTAACGTCTTAGGAGTAAGGTAGATACCGAGGGAGCGCATGCAGTCATGTCTCCAGAGAAAGGGAAAATGAGAACATATGCTAAGGCAGTCTGCTCCCCTCACCGTTATGTTCAAAATCTCCGACTTGCCCATGTTGATCTTGAAATTGGATAGTTCCCCATAAGTACGCAATTCAGACAGTATATGCGGGAGTGAGATACGGGGGTCATGAACGTAAAAAAGGATGTCGTCCGCATATGCTGCAATTTTGTACTCCATGGTTGGGGAGGATATGCCATGAATGTTAGTGTTATTAAGTATAGTAGATAAAAAGGGTTCAAGGGAGAGAACAAACAGCGGCGAGAGAGGGCAGCCCTGGCGTGTGCCGTTGTGCAACGAAAAGGGGGGGGGAAACATGCCGTTCACTTTGACTCTGGCGGTTGGAGAGGAGTACAGTGCGGTTATCCACGCCAACATCCGGGGACCAATGCCCAGGGAGGTCAGCGTGGAGAACATGAATCCCCAGTCCACTCTGTCAAATGCTTTTTCGGCGTCTGTAGCCAAGAGTAGGACTGGGGAATTCTGTGTATGAGCTAGGTGAATAAGGGACACAGATTTAAGGGCGCTGTCCCTGGCCTCCCTCCCCGGGACAAAGCCCACCTGATTCGGATGAATCCATTCGGGCAGAAGTGGGCTAAGTCGGGAAGCCAGGATCTTGGCGTACAACTTAGTGTCCACATTCATCAGTGATATGGGGCGGTAGCTAGAGCAGCAAGCTGGGTCTTTACCCGCTTGGGAAGGATAGTGATGTGGGCAAGTAACGACTCCGGACGGAGTGGGGAGGTGGCGTAGATGGAATTAACATAACTACAAAAATGGGGGGCTAAGTGAGCCTGAAAACGCTTGAAGTACAAGAGAGGGAATCCGTCTGGGCCAGGGCTTTTGCCTAAAGGCGTGGATTGGATCGCTCGTTCTAATTCAGCTGTAGTGATGGGGGATTCTAAGGCAAGTAAGGTAGCAGTTGGCAACGCAGGTAAGCCCGCCTTTCGTAAGTAAGCAGTGATTTTATCAGAAAGATCCGGACGTAGGTGAGACTGTGATGGGGGGTTGACCTGGTACAAGTCTTGATAAAAGTCATGAAAAACTTTGGCTATATCAGTGGTAAGGTGGGCCATAGAGCCCATAGTGGTCTTGATTTTGGGGATATAAGTGGCAGAGCGATGTGGTCGCAGAGCGTGTGTTAAAAGTCTACCAGGTTTATTACCCTGAACATAGAATTTCTTATTCCGCGCATCAAAGGCGCGTTTAGTGTCCGATTCCAGCAGCTCTCTAAGTCGTTCTCGTTTGAGGGTAAGTGTTTGATATGTAGAGCTGTCAGCAGTAATTTTATGAGATATTTCTAGAGAATGTATTTCAAACAGTAACAGTTGTAGCTGCGCAACCCGATCCCTCTTCTTCTCCTGGAGCCTATGGCAATCAGGGTACCCCGGATCACTGACTTGTGGGCTTCCCAGAGGACTGCAGGGGAAACAGATTCCTGGGCATTTTCCCTGAAGTAGAAAGGGAATCTTAATGGTCACAGGGGAGATTTTACAACCTTTAAAATCCTGCTTCTTCTATTTGTTCAGCCAAATTGTGAAATGTTTTGAACATATTAAGGGAGTGCCTTTAAAGCCTGGTAACAGCCAGCTTTCCAAGTGAGTCTTGTATCCATGTTTAAAAGGCACTGCACCAGTCCCATATTTCAGTTTATTGCCATCCACAGTAACCAAAAACTTTAAAACAGATGCTGAAAGGCAAATGTGTCTTAGAAATACTTATTTTTTGCACATGCACGTTTCAGGATAGGAAGCCATGATGCTACACATGGCCTGGACCTGTTGTGTTATGTGTACAGCAATGAAAAAAAATCTATGCAGCCATTCTACAATATGAACACAAAAAGACTATTGATCCACAGTGCTAAATTAAAGTTAAAACATGGCACAATACAGCTTATTCCCCTGATAGTAAATGACAAACCCATCACACAGAAACAACATGATTTTGTTCCCAGTGGGGAGGGGGGTTAGTATAAGACGTCACCACTTTGTTCAGACATCGTGTTGCTCTAAGCAAATTTAAATGATGTGTCCCTTTACCCTGTACAGATGACAGCCCTTTTTGGCATCCCCCTCCCCCCCAAACAGAACACACAACTTTTAGAAACAGCGAGTAGACTTTACAGTCACAGGTCGGCAATAGCTTTCTATTTTACCTGAGCTGCAGAGAGTTTTACTTCCCTAGGAAGTTCTGCAACGGTTCCAGTATCCAGAAGAAAGGTATAAAAAAAACAGAAACATTTGTTACCAGATGTAGGCCCTATTACCTAATACCTAATACCTCTAATTGTATAAGTATTGCCTAATACTGTATTGTTCCCGATTGTGACTTTCAGTGTTTGTGAAGGAAACATAAATTTGTTTTATCTACTCTCCAGGTAGAGTCCCTGTTTTTAAATTATGTCACAGAAAATTGCCCTACTTTATAATGTGAGACAAATAACTAAATTCTTGTTTATTCTTACATATCCTAATACATTTTTATGTGATTTTTTAAATTTGTGGCTTGCCTGAAGAGTTGTTGAAAATTGGTTGACAGTTTGGTGAACCTAAGCTTAACAATACTTTGCTGATGCATGTTTAGATATACACAGCAAAGTGTCAATGAAATCATTTAAAAAAATTAGCACTGAATTTTACTCTCCCCTGCATATGTAGACTCCTATTTCCACAAGTGTGAATGTTCTCAGACTGTCAAGGGCTTGAGGGTCCTCCCTCCCTGGGCACCCAGAGGAGAAAAATGGGAGAACAATAAAGCAGTGCACATTGCGTGCCACACTGAATACCATTGCTCTGGAGTATGTGATATATATATTAGGGATGCAAAGAAATTTCGTCCGCTGAAACATATCCGACAAAAATGGCACTTTTGTCAAAATGCCGAAAGTGCCATCTTTCGGATGAAATTGCGGTGCAACCCTGGTTTCTTTCCTCCCCACTGGGTGCTCCTCTGTGTTCCCTCTGACACAATGCAGCGCCCAGCGGGGAGGAGAGAAACGTTCTGGAGACAAAGCTGGGTGTGGAGGAGAGCGCTGTAATCGGCCTGTCACAGCAGGCTAAACTCTCCTCCCGCACTGCCCCGCTCAGCCTCCTGTGAAAGATCAAGATGGAGAGCGGTGTAGGAGCGAAGACAGCTGTCACAGGAGGCCGAACTGCCGGTGAGGGGGAGGAGTTAGCTGTCAAAATAGACTGAGCTCTCCTCACTGCATCACCCGCTGAGCATACTATGACAGCCGATCAAAGATAGAGAATGGGTACAAGCAGTCATTCATTGGCTGATCGCTGACTGTTTGTAAATAACTGGATGTAGTATGAGTTACTATGTGCCAGTTATGAATGAACAGGAAGTGATCTACATCACTTCCTGTTCATTCATGATTGTGGACATAGTAACTAATTTTAACTCTATTTTAAAATAGAAAAAGATATTGAGGACACTATTGTGTATATAGTATATAAAATATACAAAGGTTAGAAAAAAAATGTTTCAGTTCCGGTCTCGGACTCACATTTTTTTAACATTCAGTTTCGGTTTAAAAATTTAATTTCGGTGCCCCTCTAATATATATTATAGCATAATGAGTGCAGGGATCAGGAGTATATAATGTACTTAGAGTGCAGTGGCCAGAAATATGCATAACACACAGAGCGCAGGGCTCAGGAGTATGTAATGCACGGGCCAGTGTACACAGTAGAACCAAACATTACCTCTTAAAAAAAAAGTTGGGTGGTCGCAGCATATGTGGGGTAATAGTAGTTGATAATAGTTAACCAAGCACTTTATCCTTACGCACACCTTGTCCTCTCATCATCTTTGATGTACCATACATTATACAATTATCCTCTGATCCTACTCACATGGCAGGTTTTAGACATCAAGTGGTCCATACAGATTTCTGATTCATATACCCTCACAGCAGAAAGTACCATTATTATTTTAACTATTACATTATTATACTATTACTCAGGTAGAAGGTCTGTGTAAAAATTAGATACAAAAGAAGTACAAGTACATGCTTAGAATTCCACACACTCACACTTAACCTTACAGAATTATTAAATATTGACCATAGTATTTGCCAAACTGTTAATGCATGTGCCATGTTTGTTGCAAGAACTGCTAAACAAATAAAGACATACACAATAATATGTGTACATGCCTCAAAAAAATTATTCCGAAACTGCTAAAAAGTGAGAATTTGTGGACAGTTGGCAGATGTCTATTATTTATATTGTATAATATTACACATTTGTATTCAGCTGATAAGCAGCCTTAAAAGAGATGTTTTGGAGGGATGATGATTTGGAGAGATGTTGGTGTGACGTTCACCACACATCCCTGTTTGTTTTTCATTATTATTAAGCCACGTTCCACCCAGCGGACAAGTTGTTAGGATAAATTATTTTACTCACCAATATCCCGTAGTTCTGTTCACAGTTATCTGTCTGGGATTTAAACTGTGCTACAACAATAAACAAGTGTGCAGTCTGCTAGGAGATGTACAGTATCCTCAGCAGTGTAAACTATCCAGCTTTAAACTTCAGATTTAAACACACAGCTCATCTATAACTACTCCCTGATGATTTCTGTTGTTCCATGACTCGCCAGCATTAAGTGCTAAGTTAATGGTCTATACATCACCAGCTGCTCTTCTTATTCATCCGCCAAGTACCCTTGAGCCAGAAATAGTTAGCTTTGTGAGCTTGCAGTAGAAAGTTCATAAAAGTGAAATGTACTCTATTAACCATCTGAATACCTGCATCCGGTATATACCGTGTTTCCCCGAAAATAAGACAGTGTCTTATTTTTTTTTTGCACGAAAAAAGACACTAGGTCTTATTTTTAAATCCTGTTCTAGGTCCTGGTGCCCAGAGGCTTTGTTGAGTTTTGGCTGGGATTAAGCCTCCATTCTTAGGTCCATATCTTATTTGATCTCTTATTTATTATTAGTCCCAGCTGTCCACAGACCTTTATATATGTGAGCTGACTAATGCTCAGGGCTCTCTCCTGCTCTCTGCTGCTGAGTGAAAAAGCTGAGTGCTGACCACTAGAAAGATACAAGTTCTGTCTGTTCATTTTGTAGAACCCATTGAAGGTGCAGCTTGTTAATTAAGAACTGACCAGAGTTTAGTCAGTGGCTCAGACAAAAATATTTTTACATTTGTTTTATGCAATGAACTTGCGGTACAAAGCACTCTCGCAAAATTGCAGGACAAACCTGCCTATACTGTTCTTGGGTGTCCCTGCCACGTGCATGGTTTACCGCTGCCAATACTAGTTGAACCTGTCCCTCTTACAATATATATGCCCATGGCCCATGTATACCTTCCCTTCAATAATTTAGGAGTGATGGTTTGCAAAGTCAATAAGGTCTTTACACTTAAGACGTTTCCTTTGATGTTTTAGCTATTAATTCACAAAGATATTTCTTTAGGTGAAAAGGCTATTTTGAGTGCTAAAATTACTTTAGCCTTTTAACTGCCAGAAGAAGATGTCTTCTGGCGGTTATGGTAATGTCATAGCTTCTGTTTTATTAATATTTGGTTGGATTTGTTCTTAAACCTTAAAGTGGATCTTCACCGCTTTCACTAACAATTACATCAGCATGCAGCTCTGCATGCTGGTATAAAATCATCTTAAATTCCTTAATTAAACAGAAATGTTTTGCTTTAACTTACAATTACTGTTTTTCCACTTCCTGGTTGAGTAAGGCATTGGTGATGTAGCCCTGGACTCACAGATGCATCCTGGGAAGGCTACATCACCAGTGCCCTCCTGAAAAATCTCAGTTGTAAACTGCAAAATCTTGCAAGATCACTGGGGAAAGGCATTTTTCACCCCTCTCAGATGATGTGAGCTGTCACATGTTCCAGGAAGCCAATCCAGAGTTCCAGTAAGTTAAGAGAGATGGATTCATCTGCCCTTGTAATAAGCCACTGTAAGAACAATGGTGGAGAAAAAAAAAATAAGGTATGAACACTTTTAAAAGCCTGCAATTGTCTATAACTATCTATTTGAAATATTCCTTCACCAGCAGGGATTACACAGTAAATAAATGTTACAAAATCATTTTGATAATAAATTGGTCAGCTAATTTATTTTTTATTATTCTCTTTTTTTTAAAAAAAGAGAGACTAAACAGTCACTTCATGTGCCATCAGCACCATGGACAGCACAAAATGTACTATCACTTTCAAATGATTTCAGTTTAATGCAAATTTAAAACAGCCTTTTTAGATTGGTACTGTAAGAATAAACTTACATCCACATGCTAGAACAAATTAACATCAAACTGATGAATCAGAAGAAAATTAGGAAGTGATCCGATGCAATAAGTAATGCTTCACTTACTGATCTTTAGTACATCACACTCACTACATGTCTACAAACTGATATCTGCAGATATGCAGCTGTATAAAAAAAAGTCCATCCTCCCTCAAGCAGAATGTGCACCGCACACTTCCTGTCCCTTCATGTCTACACTGATTTTTCCATTATATGTATGGAGGGAGCCATGGTTGTCGAACAGACTGGACTTCAAACATGTCTGCCTTTGTTCATCTGCATTACTTGGTGGCACTGGAAGTTTACAAAAAAAAAAGATGAGGATGTTTGTGCTTTCATACCTTATTTGTTTTCAGATCACAAGAAGTGATAAAGGCACTGCAGTTCTGGCAAGATTACCAGGTTTTTTTTCTTTACTTGCTGAAAATGTCTTTAACTTGAAAAATTACAAACTAATGCATGTTTGTTTTAGGTTTAAATACACTTTACCATTTAAGTCCCAGGTACCCTTTTAAAATATCTCTCGGACTGGTGTAGGTTCCGGAATCCTCCTACACAGTGCTCTATAGGAGTGCTTGTATCAGACCACTGTAAACACAATGCTTCCACAATGTGTGTAGACTGGAAAAGATGTGACATTACAAGTCATCCTCTGAGTAAGGATGCTGGGACAGAGCTGTTTCAGCTCTATCCAGTGTTCCCTGCATCAATGGACCACTGCTTTGGTGCTGGCATGAAGGGATAAAATAGAGAAGAAAAATAAATAATATACTGTATATATATATATATATATATATATATATATATATACACACTGTATATATGCACAGTATATTATTTCCTAAAAGTAAAGTAAAAAATAAAAATGTTTAATAAAAAATGAATTAATAAATGAAAACAAATATTAAAAAATTTAAACGTTTATAAAAAATAAATAAGAATAAAATATTTAAAAATGTGAAAAAATAAAAAACATTTTCGGTATCGGTTTCGACCTGACATTTTTTTAAATTTCGGTTTTGTTTCGGTTTTAAAATTTCCATTTCGGTGCACCTCTAGTCTAGACAGTTACAGTATGAAAAGGTGATCCTGTTATTCTTACAATGCTGTCAACATGACAGTGTTCTTTGGGAAATTTGCCTATTTTCCTCAGTTGACAGTGTCAGCCTACTTTCATTCAAAATAGCTGTTCATATGCATGGTTGATATACATACCTGCTAATCTAGCTGCATGATCTGGTCATAGCTTTACACCTCTTCTTCCTTATACCTCATATTACAGCATCTCTCCCCCTGTACAAGGTAAATTTTGTTTGTACGCGTGACACTATTTGTTGGGTCCTACTTTCCACTACTTCCCCAGTACTTCCACTACTTCAAGCTACCTTGTCCAGCTTGTGAACCACATTTAAAGGGAACATGTAATCAATTTTCAGTGAACACACACTCTGACTTACTGCTGTAGTGTTTATTACAATTACATTTTAATGTGACTATCATGTTTACATATGTTTCCTCTTTCATATTTGCATTCTTTTATTAAATGTAGGTTTGTAGATTGGTCACTAGATGGAACATTTTCACTGCATTCACTCAACCTCCATTCTTAACAACCTTTGAGATCAGCCATACAGAAAGTGCATTGTTTTTAGTCAGCCACATAGACTTACTGATCCACAGACTTATAATTGAGAAGGGGCAATAGAGGAAAATTATATATACATGTACATCTATATAAAGATTTAAAAACCTCAACATACATTGGAAAGATGATTTTATACATCAATCTGTCTTCAATCTGTCCATAGACAATATGTGAGATGATACAGTCCCTGCAAATAAACCTGGTAGTGAACTACAAGACATATAACAGTTAAAAAGAAAACCCTTTGGGTCAAAATTATTTAAAACCCTTTCATTTATTAACAGGGCATCTTCAAATCCAATTATTCACCATGAAGCTCCCAAGAGATTGGCTTGTGACTGCCCTATCACCTGCCTTTTACCATTCCACTGCTGATTTCACCTCATTTACTTACCATTCATATCTTTTCATAATGGTAACATGGTAAAATGCGTATTTTACTAATTACTACTCATTATCGCAATATGTCAGTGGTCATAATGTTATGGCTGATCGGTGTACATACAGTGTATATATATAATTCATTCAAACTTTTAATGCAGGTAACTCTTCCTGTTTTAAATTAGACCGACGCAGCTGCAGTGAATGTTTGGTGAATGAACATTAACTGCTTTGTAAACATGCCTTTTAGTGAGTTTATTTAATTTGCCTTTACCAGCTATCAATTTATAAACGGAGACAGATCTTGGTGCTGGGTGATCCTGTAGTAAATACTTGGGAAATATCAATATAATATCATTGCAGATGCCTTCTGAACAAATCCCCGCAATGAATCAGCAGCAAGCCATTGCACTTTGGGCTTGTCCAACCCGTCTGTTTTGCAGACAAAAAACAGATGGATCACTAAATGACATAATGAAGAGCACACTATGTGATTGCTTCAGTACGAGTCATAATGTCTTTAACCTTTTTCCATTTTATTCTCCTTGTTAGCAGAAATTGGCAGGACCTAGATACGCTCCAATTGCTAATTTTCAAAGGGAGATCTGCGGAGAAGCAGTCTGCCATGAATTAGAAAGCAGGAAGACTGAAAGTTAGGAAATATGGGGGTCTATTCACTAAGCTGTCGTAGATGCTAGTTTGCTATTGGCTATTGCAAATTGAAATAGCCAATAGGAATATAGCAATGCATTCCTATGGCCAAAAAAATATTATTATTATTTTTTTTCTATTCTGACATGGCTCCGTGTCAGAATAAAAAAGGAAACAGCAGTGTTTCTCTCCTTGGCGGCCGGGAGCGGGAGACTCCCGGAGCGCCCGGGAGAGTTTGCTGTCTGGAGATCAGTGTCCCTGGTTATCTGCTCAGCCGAGCCGAGGCAAATGCGTTCAGTTCAACTGAGCCGCTCGGCCAAGTTCCGTAGTTGTACGGGCTATAGTGAATAGCCCGTAAAGCAGCCCTTCGGTTCTACTGAACCAAAGGGGTCCTGGGGCCGAAGCTAGCCGAAGGATCAGTCGAAGCTACGGCTAGATCCTTCGGCTGCTTCGTGAATAGACCCCCTGGTATCAGACATAGTTACTTCCAGTGTTTTGATGCTCTGCAGTGCTATGGATTTTATCTCTTCCACCCATGCTGATCGGAGTAGATTTGAGGTATTTTTAGACATGATATAATTTGTTTTAGGTATTCTGATTTTTTTAAAGTTGTTTTATTTTTCCAGTGCATGCAGGACTTTCTATTGATTACATTTATAAATAGAAATGCAATTTAATGTTACATGAGAACATAGGGCCAAACATGAAAAACACATCTTTGCTGCACCGCATAAAAAAATAATACTTAACAAGAACCACAGATTATTTTTGTTTCTCTGCTACAAAAATAAAAGAATCATCTCTGTAAATAGATAAAAGTGAAACACAAGCTGGGTCTGGTCACTAGTCTACATAAGACAAAAATATTGTTTTCTTAGTTTCTAAACGGTCTCAAGAAAGTTTTACAAGAATGCAGGGCAATGGAACGTTATAAAATGACGTCAAACAAAAGCATTTGATTCTAGTTATGTCAACCGAGCTCTCCTAGGCCAACAATGCAAAATACACAGGGAGACATTTATCAATCCCGTGGAATCCATTACATCCAGTAAACACTCCCAATCTTCAATTCAATCACAAATTGCGTCAGATTTACTATTGTAATGGATCATCCATTCAAGAATCTCTGGCAAAGAAAAAGTGTTGTAATTCTGCGACTAACCAAGTGTACTAAGCTCAATAGGTATCCCATCACACGCCTTACAACCCTTTTGAAGATGGGTGCTGAAATTACTGTGGATTGCGCCGCTCAGATCAATGAAGAAACAGGATGTGAACAGCACACTGGAAAAATGTGTCCAAGCAAAACGTCGTTTATTGATGCATGAAACGAATTGTCACAAGGAAGGAAATGTTTCAGGGCCACGTGGGGTCCCTTTATCAGGCTCAATATCATATTGATGAGGGGACCCTCCACGGCCCTGAAACATTGCCATACTTGTGACAATACGTTTATGCATCAATAAAATATGTTTTTCTCTGACACATTTTTCCGGTGTGCTGGTGACATCCTGTTTCTTCATTAACCAAACGTACTGTCGCACCAAGTAAATGAATTTGCAGCTGCTGCTTCGACTGTAAATCCAACTTTTAAAATAAAAGAAAGCCCATGGTTATGAGGAAAAAAAACTATTCATGTCAGCAGTCTACAGAGGCAGCTAATTTGTGTGCAACTGAAGAGAGAGGAATCTTATGAGAGCCAGGAGAGGAGCAATTTGATCAGGGTGGATGGTGCCGAGAGAGAAGATTCACAGGATCTGTGAATGGATAACACAGCTGTGCATGCAGTGCCATGCACAGCTGCATGAATTCTAAATATATACGGAATCCTGCGGGGATAAGAACTGCTGGATTCTGGTGGAGTGGGGTGGGCAGAGTTTGGGGGTGTGAGGTAGCGGATGTGACCATATTTCATGTTATACCCTGAATATGGGTGTAACATGAAGCATGATCAGAAAGATGCATGGAGAATACACAAAAGAAGCACTGCTCCTCCTAGGCTCAGGGAAGGAATGAGACGGGGGCTTGCCTCTGGGAGCACGTCCTAGCTCCTATATGAGCCCATATAAACAGAAGAAAAGTTGTCTGCACACCGGTTTTCACTGGAATAATTTATTGAAGCTTGTACCACATCACTGGTGTCCCGCCCAAGGTCCTGATGATGTATTTCACCCAATCGTAGGCTTAGTAGTAGAGATGAGAGCAGACCAGGGTAGGCTGGGCCTTAGACCATCAATTTCACATGTATGTAATTACATGGTAACGCAATTAAAGGGGACCAACCTTATGTCTCACTGAAAAGAAACATAGCATACAATATACACAGCATATAGTGTACATAGCATACCATATAATATGATGTCCTGAAAATCCACAATGCTATTACATACAGAAATAAATAAATACAATAATTTATAAATGTATAAATTGTTTAGAAAGATGTAGTTATTCTTTAAGAGGTAACTAAATTGTTGTGTCCACAACTAAGCATACCCTAGTTGCCAGCATTTTAAAACTATTTCTGTGGAAGATTTACTGCTGAGCTGGTATGCATAAACCCATCACAGAGGATCATAAAAGACTGTATACCCAATTACAACATGTATATTAAAAGGTTACAAACATTTTTTTTATTTTATGCTCTCGTACAATACGTTAAAGTGTATGTAAACCCTAACAATGAAATTCTCCTATTTGTTCCCTTTTGATCTGCTAAATAACCTAAAAAAAAGGTTTTATTATATTTATTCAATAGGTACTAAAGATAACTGTTGATCCTGACAGAAATCCAGTGTTGTCCAGTGTCCTGTACACTCTGCAGTCTTTAACTTAAATAATTATATCAGCCCTGCTCAGTTTTCTATGTAGACTACAGAACAAGTTTTCCTTATCTTTGGACACTTTTAGGCTTTCTTTAGTAGGTCATGTACATTGATGTCACCAGGGTGTCTGGCTGCTGCCTGTGGAACTTCCAAAGCCTGAAGCCGTGTGTGGGAGAATGTCTGCACATCATCAGTGACAGCTGGGAGTTCTAAAGCTCAGCACAGGCAGAGACGCCTCAAAGAGTGCTGGCAGCTTCATGGGCAGTAGACCCACACCTTTGTGGGTCAGGAGAAGGGATGGAGCAGTGAGGGTCCGGAAGTGTCCGAGCTTGAAGAAAATTACATCACTGTTGTAACCGAAAAAGGCAAATTGAATTGCTATAGCAAGGTCAGCATCAGAAAGTGCTAAATGTGAACATTTTATTTATGTGAGCACTGTGTCTTTAACCACCACTCTAAACTTTAAACCTAATACCTAACCTAATCCCTAAATCAGGAGTGGGCAACTCCAGCCCTTTAGCTGTGCAAATCCCAATATGCCTCTGGGAGTCATGCCTGTAACTATCAGTCTTGCAATGCCTCATGGGACTTATAGTTCCACAACAGCACAGGAGGGCCGGCATTGCCCACCCCTGCTCTAAAGATTTACGCACTGAACACTAAACTAACAATAACCTCCCAACTGTCCTTCATTTGAAGGGACTGTCCCTCATTCCAAACCAAATCCTTCCTCCTTTTGGTCTGATGTACAGATATGTATGAAAAGCTACTTTATAGGAAAATAAATGGTGAGGGGAAAAAACAATTCTAGGTTTAAATAATCATTTTTGGGGTGTGTCCATTGTTTGAATACCCATAGCAACCAATCAGCTTCTCTCTTTCATTTTCAAAGCTTAACCACATGCTGTCCGAAGCAATTTCTTACTATTTGCACACATGATAAAATAAGAATTTTTGGCTAGAAAACAGCTTCAGACCCCCCAAATATTTATATATTTTCTGAAAGCAGAGGCCCTGTAGAATAAAAAGATGCTAGTTGCAAATTTTTATGATGCACGGTATTTGTGCAAATGTTTATCAAACCAGTATTTTTAGGATAAAATACACTAAAATTAACCTCCCTGGCGGTATTCCCGAGTGTAGCTTGGGGTTACCTTTCCATACCATAAGTGGTAACCCCGAGCTACACTCGGGAAAGCCGCATAGCATTTACTCACCTTGTCCCTCGAGCCGCACTGTGTTCTGCGGCGGCCGATGCCGGCTTCCGTCTTCCGCGTTCCGTCGCTTGCGAGCGTACGCGTCGCAGGGGGGCGGAACCGGCGGGATATTAAAAAAACGACAAAGACGAAAAAAATTCGAAAAAAAAATAGACCGAAAAATAACATGAAAAAAATTAAAAATCATACCGCCAGGGAGGTTACATTTTGTGCACAGAAACTGAATCTAATACCCAATTTTTTTTTGTAAAATATAAAAGACTCGATAACGCAGAGTAAATAGATACCAAACATGTCAAGACTTAAAATTGCAATCGCCCATGAAACCGGTGGGCGCTCCTGAAGCGGTTAACTGAACAAACTGGAGAAAAAAGCTGATTGGTCACTAGCTTAAGATTATGTCTGCTACAGTTTTGATACATTCCAGTCATTGTGCTGGATGGTGTCCCTTTCTCATCTCAGTATTTATATAGCGCCGACAATTTTCCACAGCGCTTTATATTCACATCAGTCCCTGTCCTCAAGGAGCTTACAATATAAGGGTTAGGTATGTAACCCTAAAACTGAAACTAAACCCCAATCCCAATGTTAACAGTAGCCTACAGTAAACCCGCCCCTTCTGTATCCTGCGCCGCAAGCCAGCAGGACAATTCCTCACAGTTCTGCTCACAGCTCTGCAGCAAAAGACACCCTGCCAAGCTGTCAAGAGCGAACACTACTGATCTCCTTGATGACATATCCTGATAAGCTTTTTTTGGCCATTACCATTTTGAAAAGTTATATGCCATTCTAATAGGCAGGAAAACTTTTTTTGACTTATTAAGCATCTATGAATGAAGCAGAATTTGGTTTAATAGAATATAATGACCTGTCCAACACATTTAATTTAAATATTACCAAAAAAAAATCACAGAATTATGCATGGTATATGCTATATGCACATCACTTGTAATCCATGACTGTATGTTAACATTTGCAACAAAGAAAGACAAAAGGTAAAGGTAGTAAAAACGATATTTCAGTGTTTTATTGATGACTCAATTTTCTCTGAACAAAAGATTGACACTCATATGAATTAAACTACATTGGTTTTCCACACTAGAGAAGTACATTGAAGATGACCCTGGGAGTGAGTAAGCAGGTAATACTGGTGTGGCCTGCAGGCAGGGATCCAGACTCTCTGAGTCTCTGGGATTTAAGACGCAGGTGCACCGGGGGTCAGGATGCTGCCCAGAAATTATCCTTGGGATTTATCTGCGCATTTGCCTCTGTTTGATGGAGACTGAAAGTCATTACTCTGTGACAGGCACCAACCAGGCTAAGTGAAATAATGTGCTTTCTGTATCCTCCCTGGTGGGCAAGCGTCCGCATTACAAAACTACCAATAAAACTGACACTAATTGGCCGCTCGGATGATGGGTCCTGAAAATTCAGAGGGAAACGTCTGCACATTAAGATCTCAGTGGCAGATTCACCCATCCTCGGAAAGTTTAAAGTCTGGAGCTCATGAAGTCATGCCCTGAAAATCTGCTGCAGCATGTGATGAGAATATCTGCTTTAACTCCTCATTTTGCATTCACACATATGTGCTGAAAATTATTAGTGTAATTATAAAGTATTCTTGGAGGATATCTATCACTGCTCTCTATGCACTGTGCACCCAAATTGCTGCTTGCAGTAGATGGGAGAGCACACTGTCACAGCGCACCACACTTAGCTGGGCCATGTCAATCCTTATAATGGTAGGAAGAATACTCTCAGTTTGCATGCAGTGGGAAGGTGCGGTAAACCACATTAAAGGAGAACTATGAGGTGAGTGATTTTCACTCAACCTCATAGTTTAAGCCAATGTGTGACAATTAAATTGTCACACGTCGGCTCAGTAGATCGGGAAGTGAGCGAACACATACCGTCGCTCGCTCACTTCTTGATCATGTCCCTGCAGAGAGCCGTGACTGTCACTCACGGCTCCCTGCAGGGATCCCGCCCCCACTCCGATCCTCCAGCACTGACTGGCGGAACGGACGGGAGAGGGGGGCGGGTACAGCTGGCTCTGACTCTAGATAGGCAGAGCCAGCTGTCAATCATGCAGCTGGGTGGATCTCGACAGTAATGTCGGGATCCGTCCCTATACTGCGAGCTGTAGCTCGCGATATACTGAGCTTTGGGTCACAGGAGGACGCTAGTTTATGTCCTCCAGTGACCCTTAGGAGAACTATGGGGAAAAAACACTTACCCCATAGTTCTCCTTTAAGGGAGTACAGTTTGAACAAGGCCTTAATGTAGGGTTAAAATAAACAACACACTTCTGGAAAGTCACTGCAATAGGCAGAGGGCACTAAACTAAATTACATTAGGTGTAAGAGTTTACTTTTGCTTTTTATTTTTTTTTACATTAAACATGACACATATTAAAAGGCGAAGTATAGGGAGAGTAAAATGTACTCTTCCCAATACTTAGTGCCGGCATCTAACACTGCAGGTGTCACATGTTGGCTCCAAAGCTCCAGAACTGAGCGATCATAAACAGCTGATCTCTCAGCTTACGGTCTTCTCCCTGCAGACAGCAGGGGCTGTCAGTTACTGCTCCCTGTAGGATTCCTATTTCCCCTCTCTGTTTTTCCAGAGCTCATTGGAGGGGCAGACAGGAGAGGGGGCGGGCACAGCTGGCTTTGGCTCTAGAGACATAAAGCCAGCTGCCAATCAGGCAATGGGGTGGATCCCGACAATGTTGATGGAATCCTTCCCAACTGCAGCATGGCTCTGCGATGTCAGCATAATAGTGGGCAGTAGCCTGCTATATGCTAACTTTGGGTCACTGTATTACATTAGTAAATGTACTCCTTTCATCCAAAAAAAGGTCTAAAGCTAATAAAAGGTTTGGTTTTAGTTCTCTCTTAAATGTCATACATAGTAGAAAGTCAACCTCTTTTTATGTGGTTTGGATAAAGCAGGGAAGAGTTGAAATGTATGTTTTTTTTATTATTACTTCTGTCTATGACCCTATTGGGGAGATGTTTCCTCACCTCCTGTCCCTGTGATGCCTGTATGAACTGAGGGGTGCAATGGTCATTAAATACGGAATGGCGGGAGCAATAAAGGCATTTCAGATGTTTTAACCCATCCTGGCTCTGTTTTATTTTTGGATTTTGTCTTTGTCTCTATAGGAGAGATTTCCCATCACTTCTTCTCTTGACAGAAAGTAAGAGAAAAGCTCCCCAATGGGTATACAGACAACAATAAAAACCTGACAGAGGCTTTAACCTGTCCCAGCCCTTTGCCAAAAAAATTAAAATGTTTTTGCTGGAGTTGGGTTTGCATACATATTTTACATGCCAAAATCAAATAAATGAAATAAACCTCTCTCACTTATAAGATAGATATGTAGCAAGAAATGGTTAGGGTTTAATGAGATGTTATAACCACTGCAAAAGTAAAATCATACAAAAATGTATTATTGCATGTTCTCACATGATATCAATAAAAAGATTCTAGATCATAAAAAGCTTTTGTCTCCCCCATTTTGTCCTATTCTCCTGTACTGGTCAATGGGCGTATCAGGCATAGATCCCTGCGATCTATGCCTGATACGTCCATTGGCCAGAACACCACAGTATGGGATGATTGCTAACTTCCTAAGGAAAGATTTGTATTTATATGTCTATGTGGTAATATAAAGCGTATGCAGGACAATATGGGCAACTAATGCTTTTTCTGATCAAGAATCTTTTTATTGATATCATGTGAGAATATGCAATAATAAATTTTTGTATGATTTTACTTGTGCAGTGGTTATGACATCTCATTAAACCCTAACCCTTTCTTGCTACATTGATTTACTGAAGGAGAGGAGAACTTTCACTTAAAAAAACTAAATGTACATTTATCTTATTGAATAAGGTGATACTTCAATCATGTGCAAGCAAAACTGCAGATTTTTTTTTACTTGCACATGATTGGATGATTGAAGAATCACCTTATTCAATACGATAAGTGTACATTTAGTTTTTTTAAGTGAAAGTTCTCCTCTCCTTCAGTAAATCAATAACACTGAGTCACCACGGAACTAGTATAAGGCACCCGAGTACAGGAATAGCTGCCTCAATGACAGCCATGTTTTGCTTCATAAAAGAGTTCCTTTTTGTACAATGATGCTGATCTGAACACTGGAACAGACAGAAAGAAAACAAACGGGTCTCATTCATAAAAAGTAGATGCATGGAACAAAGAGGGTACCAAAAATGGTAGGAGATCAAAAATCCTCACATTACAAAAAACACTTTTAATATTATACATTCCCCCTACTTGTTGCTATAATTACATGTAGGATAAATACACTGGTAATAATTGGCATTTGTACAGTGAATAGCTTCTAAAGTTGGATGTATTCTCAAACTGCTTGGCAAAAAAAAAGAAGAAAACTGTGTACAGATGGCACCCCAGCCATTACTTTACACAAGATGTTTTCCAATGTATGGACAGATGCCGGGGTCTCTTTTGGAGAAGGCTGACATGCTGGGAATTCATAAACAAACCAGATTCAACGTCTTGATGCTAAAAGCAGCTGGGAAACCTTTCCCTTTACCAGATGATGGAAGGTGTCTGTTACTGCAGATGCCAAATGCAGGCAAGATATGTGCATCTAAAATACTGGTTTTATAATAACACTGCTTTCATCCAAAATCTGTTTTTTCCCCCTTCCATAAGTGTTTAGTAATGACAATCTACATACACATACTTCTAGATAATTGCCGGCTTTGCATTCTTTGCATACCTTATTTCTCTTTTCTTCCCCAGTCTTCTGACAGTGGCCATGTTTACTAAGAGCAGATTACTAGCTCTCCCTTTACTTCCTGGATTTCTGGCACATGTGACTAGGACATGTGACCATGCACATCATCTAAGGGGAGGAAAAGGCCTTTATCTGAGATCTCATGAGATTACAGATGAGATTTCCCAGCAAGGCTCTGCTGATGACAAGGCAATCGCAGTGCGCATTGGTTTGCCAAACTGAAGTCATGTTGCCCTTTTAAAGCAGGAAGTGAATGTTCTGCAAGTGTAAGTATTTCACAATCACAGCATTGTACACCTGACATGTCTATGTTCTTATTAACCATCACACATAGAGCGATGCATTGGTAGAATTTGACTTTTGAGTGTAAAGGTGAGCTTTAAAGACGATATATTAAATTTGCATAATCACCTTTGTGCTGCTAAGCTGGTCCTACATGTTATAATCAGATTGTGAATGCCTGCACAATATCCTATAGATACAAAAACTATGTAATGTGAGAGAATACCTAAACAATCTATTATAATTGTATGCAGTCACTGAGGTCCTTGGACTCCATAGTTGATGGTAGATCTAAAGAAGCTCATACAAACAGAGTTTAAAGCATATGGCTGGCTTTTTATCAAATAAGAACAAAATGTTGTCAGGTTGTATAGGATTGAACTTTGGGCAATGTGGCTTTAGGGCATCCTAATCAGTAGGCCCAGAGATCTGAGACACTGGGGTTGTCCTACTAAAGGCAGATAAATAAATCAGAGCATAAAGCACTCAAAGAATTGACCAAAAAACAAACTGATTGTCATTCGACAAGCAGACAAAGGAGGGGGCATAGTCATACAAAACCGCGAGGACCAACAAATCATCACCAACAAAGAAAAAATGTTCCTGTGCCCCCCACAACCCAATACATTTAAACACCAGAAAAATACAGCCCACCTGAAAGTGTTTGCAATTGAACAAATACCCAAGAAATTACCACCTGCCAAAAGATTGCACCGCCTCTGCAAGCAAGAAACTTACTGGATCTTCAAATTAAACACACTGTCCCCCCACGGTTTGAACGAGGAATTAGAATTAAGCACCATCATCTAAACTCCTCCCCCTTTTTTCACCTTCATCCAACTGTCTTCTCCCCCCCCCCCTTTTCTGGTTCCCTGGCTCACCAACATTTAAACATCGAAACATTTTCCACACCTTTGCCCCTTGCAAATAGCACACAGATCTAATGTAATTCAATGCAGGTAACCATCTTCTCGTCATCTGCTGATGAACTCCACTCATTCTTTTCACATACGTCTCCTTCTGGCCCCCCCCCTCCGCCCTCTTCACAGCGCCAAATCTCACTTGGGGCACTTGCCAACAATACCACCTATCCCTCAGTGTGGGGTCTTACATTTCACATTGGCCGACCAGTGTGGCCTGTCTCTCCAAAACTCCCCCCTCCCTTTCTCCGCACAGCCTCGATGTGTGCTCATTACACAAAGCCGCGCCTTCACCACGCCCATTCGCCCGGTTTACAGCCCCACCCACTCCCTTTTGGCCCAATCACACCCTCGCAACTCCACCCACAGCCTCTGACCACTCCCACACCCCTGTGTTCAAAACCTCAGTTTCCCGCCAGCTTCCTTCCCCCGCATCGGCTTGAAAAAGAAGGATTAACCTTTGAAACGCATCGCCGCCAGCCCGGTCTCCACGGTTCTTCAGAGTGTCTCCTACACTCCGCGAACACCGCTCGTTCCTGGACACCAGGCTCCAACCCCCGGAACTTCTTCCCATGACCCGCTCTTCACGGCTCACGCCGCAACATCCGCGCTTCAGGCTTCTCCAGCAAACGCCTGCAGGTCACAGCTTCGTCCGGCTGCCCGAAAGCCCCAGCGTGAATCCTTTTCCACTGCAGCTGAACAGTCCGCCACCGCCAACCGCTCTCCAGCTCCCCCATCCAGGACAACACGCCGCTCTACCGGTCCACAGCATCTACCACTAGAGGACACCTGTGCCAGCACTCCTGAGGACCACCCCAGGGCCCACCGCCACGGCACCACACGGGCCGCACCGTCATTGCTGAAAGCCGCCCTCCACTATCCCCAGGGTGAGTCACAGAAGCCCACCCCTTCACCCACCATTGCATACCTCACCCCCTTGCATTCGTATCCCCATCTGCCTACTGGGTTTAAACACCACGCCACCCTGAAAAAGAGGGACCACTTCCGCTCCACTGCAACCCGACGACTACAAGCGAATACTTACCCAGACTCAGGTGAGTACAACACTTACGCTTACACCCCACTCTACCACATTTATTGCGCTAGGTAGTGGCGCTTCCGTCTCCAATTTTTGTTTCCCATTGGACATGGAAGACATACTTCACTTGGTATGAGGTAATAATCCGTGGGATGAATCCTGAACAGCCAATTGAACCAATCTGTGATATTCCTCTTTCCACTCTTACTTTTATAAGGTTACTGTCCTTGTCATTGCCTCTGTGAGGTGTCTGAACTGGTGGCTTTGTCCTGTAAATAACTCTTTCTGGTCTTACACAAGGACAAGGTGGTGTTAAGGCCTTGAGCCTCCTTCCTCCTAAGGTGGTTTTGACCTTTAATCTCAACCAGGACATTGGGCTTCTATCACTCCCGCCCGCTCTCTTTACTGTCTGGATGTCGTTTGAGTTGCTTCCCACTGAATATATTAGGAAGACTGACTCTCGCATCTATTCTCACTTGGGGCACGTGCCAACAATACCACCTATCCCTCAGTGTGGGGTCTTACATTTCACATTGGCCGACCAGTGTGGCCTGTCTCTCCAAAACTCCCCCCTCCCTTTCTCCGCACGGCCTCGATGTGTGCTCATTACACAAAGCCGCGCCTTCACCACGCCCATTCGCCCGGTTTACAGCCCCACCCACTCCCTTTTGGCCCAATCACACCCTCGCAACTCCACCCACAGCCTCTGACCACTCCCACACCCCTGTGTTCAAAACCTCAGTTTCCCGCCAGCTTCCTTCCCCCACATCGGCTTGAAAAAGAAGGTTTAACCTTTGAAACGCGTCGCCGTCAGCCCGGTCTCCACGGTTCTTCAGAGTGTCTCCTACACTCCACCCGTCCACGAACACCGCTCGTTCCTGGACACCAGGCTCCAACCCCCGGAACTTCTTCCCATGACCCGCTCTTCACGGCTCACGCCGCAACATCCGCGCTTCAGGCTTCTCCAGCAAACGCCTGCAGGTCACAGCTTCGTCGGGCTGCCCGAAAGCCCCAGCGTGAATCCTTCTCCACTGCAGCTGAACAGTCCGCCACCGCCAACCGCTCTCCAGCTCCCCCATCCAGGACAACACGTCGCTCTACCGGTCCACAGCACCTACCACTAGAGGACACCTGTGCCAGCACTCCTGAGGACCACCCCAGGGCCCACTGCCGCGGCACCACACGGGCCGCACCGTCATCGCTGAAAGCCGCCCTCCACTATCCCCACGGTGACACACAGAAGCCCACCCCTTCTTCACCCACCATCGCATACCTCACCCCCTTGCATGTATCCCCATCTGCCTACTGGGTTGAAACGCCACCCTGAAAAAGAGGGACCACTTCCGCTCCACTGCAACCCGACGACTACAAGCGAATACTCACCCAGACTCAGGTGAGTACAACACTTACGCTTACACCCCACTCTACCACATTTATTGCGCTAGGTAATGGCGCTTCCGTCTCCAATTTTTGTTTCCCTATAGTACACGTGTTGGACACCCCGGTCCAGACAGAGCAGAAGCCGCACACCTACGCCACCACCCCGTTTCCCCCCTCCGCTATTTCCCCTTACCTCTGATAAGCGCCATACAACGGGTAAAACTCTCAATTTTTCAGTTTCCCCAATGTAACAGCCTTTGTCACATGCTGAACACTGTATCATGTACACCACGTTAGCAGATGTGCATGAGTATGACCCCTTAATGGCGTACGCTTTGTTATTGTGACTCGCTGTATTTCTGTCACATATATGTTGGCAAAGTTTGCAGCGGGGTTTATTGCATTGTACTGTGCCATTCTGTGTAAGCGCCTGTTCTGGGGTCAGCTTACTGCGTACCAATTTTCTTCTCAGGTTCAGTGGTTGCTTGAATGCTAGTATTGGGGGCTGAGGGAATATTTCTTTAAGTATGGGGTCTTCTGAGAGTACTGGCTGTAGATCTTTGATTATTTTGCGTATTACCTCTAGAGTAGGGTTGTAGGTAACTACAAGAGGGGTCCTGGTTTGGTTTTTCTTCTCTTTGTACTGTAGCAGTCTTTCCCGTGGTGTTCTTAGGGCAGATTTAAT
>NW_017308272.1:22723-38548 GCF_000935625.1 Nanorana parkeri | reverse complement strand
GGCGCTTCCGTCTCCAATTTTTGTTTCCCTATAGTACACGTGTTGGACACCCCGGTCCAGACAGAACGGAAGCCGCACACCTACGCCACCACCCTGTTCCCCCGCCCCCCGTACCTATACCTACCATACTACAAGCATTAACTGGTATACCCATCAAGTACTGCCTCCCCCCTCCGCTATTTCCCCGTACCTCTGATAAGCGCCATACAAGGGGTAAAACTCTCAATTTTTCATACTAAAGGCAGATAGGCTGTTATCTTTGCAAGGGAAATTTCCCTTGGCTTACTGAATGAGGTGAAGTTTTTTTTTCTTTGCACGTGATTGGGTATTCTTTGCAAAGTGAATATTCACCACATTCACTAAGCTAAAGGAAAATTCCCTTACAAAGTGAGCAGCCTATTTACCTTTGGTAAAATCTACCCCATTGGTTGCATAATGATGTAAGGGTTTATTACACTGCTTTTTTTCTATTTTAATTCAGAAGGGCTTTGAAAAATGTACTGCATTTTATCAAGATATTAATTATAAAGTGCACATACACTCTACAGCACTTCACAGCACTAAAAGGGCTTTTTAATGGATTTCTGGTAAAATATGCATTGCAATAAAATGGTGGTGTGTCATTTCTAAACAGGCAACTCCGACAAGCAAAAATAAACTGGAGGGTAAGCGTTATGTATAAATTCACCTCCAAGCCACTGTTCCACAGGTCATCCGCATGATATTTCTGGTCTCAAAGCACTTCTGCGACCCTTTGGCCTGTGTTTTCCTCTCTCTCACGGTCTATAACAGTGTATAATAAAGCTCCAATATCCATGAGACTATAGGAAGATGGGAGAATCAGCAGCTGATCCGGAGACCAAGGGCAAGGGAATGAGCTTGGCTGAGACTTGCTGGAATTGCATTTTGAGCATTTAACATTGGTACACACTACATATACTGTATATTACTATATATATAAGGCATGTAACTGCTGGGAAAAAAAAACAAATTGACCCGACTTGTACAAAGGTTAGGAAGAAAGTGGTACTGTTTCCATAGTATTTTATGTTTTTAACAGGCCCAGGGCAAATATCACTCTAGAGCACCCTAGCATTTGTGAAAACAAGATTTCACCTTGTAATAAAATTGTGAATTGAACATTTTACAGTTTTTGGAGGAAATATCACAGCTGTACATGGCCTCCTGTCTGGTAGGCCTGGGGAAAATTCTCTTTCTTTTTAAAAGCCCCTAAAACAAAAGACAGTTGTGACTTCCTAAACTGCCCTAAAGAAATAAAATGTAGAACATCACTAGATATTGATGGCAATAATTTCATTTTGTTTTACCATATTCCACAAATGAATATGTATCCATTCTGTTCAATACTTATACCTTAATAATACCTTATTCACAATAAAATATAGAAAAAATATAGCTGCTCTACCCTTGGAGCAAGCAGAAGGCAATGGATATTTGTAAGGTTTTTTTGCTTATGTATCTTAGTGCTGCTGCACCAAATGGCCAATTAAAGGCTGGCTATACACCTATAGATCTTTTTTGTTCAGTCTGCAGTCTTAACAGAAAAAAACTAAACCGTCTATACTAAAAAGTCTTGCCGGCTGTCACTATACCTGAAGAGTGCCTGCATCTGACTGGATGCAGGCAGTTTTTGGGCAAACAATTTTCCACCTGATTTCTTCAGTTTTTCAGTCAAAGGTTGTTGGGCAAGTGGTGTCAGATAGGGGCAACCACTGAGCGAATTTTGGTTGGTTCATCAACGGTGGACAAAATTCACTCAGTGTATGGCCAGCTATATAGCTAAACCAGTGTATATCATTTTAAAATGCAATGAAATAAGATTTTTTCAAATTTTGTATAAAACAGGGGTTTGGTTGTTAATTCAGGGGCATTTTTCTAAAATACTATTGTGCATATAATGATTAATATAAGTTTTTCTCTAGAGTAACATGACAAATATATGTTGCATTACTTGCTATTAATCAGTCACAATTTGGATAATTCTATATACAATTTTTAAATGATTGTTACCTGTTGCCAAGGGGATCCATTCGATAATACGTCTTTTTGCCTTAGGTTGGATTGGAGTACCTAAATAAATAGAATAAAAATGTTTTAGACTTTACCTGTGCTAAAGATTGAAGTAAAGCACACGGAGGGACGCAATTCATGGCTAAACTGTTGTACTTTCTTATCACTGCGGGAAGACCTGACATGATAATTGCAGATCAGAAGAATCTGTTGCACTGTATTTATCTTTTATCTTTCCATCCCTTTCTTGGTCTGAAACAATGTCAAATTATCAATAGCAAATAATTTTTTTTCTATTTCAGCCTACTTTCATGCAGCTACTGCTGATTTAAATATTTTGACCTATTGAATCTCTTGAATAAGAATTTTTCTGTTATTTATGGTGACAGAATTTTAGAAGGGTTTTGTGCTTAGGTATTCCTACCCATCTGTCTTTGTAACTGTTAGAGAAAAGGAAGGACAGAAAAAACATAGATTAATGGAAACAAGCCAAGGAGTTTATGATATGCAGGCATCAAAATGCATCCATTACAGTTTGCTGGGAGCCGCTATCATGAAGACTTCCAGTCTTGAGGTTGCGGCACTGTCATAATCAATGGAATGCTCTGAGCCTTTTTTACTTATAGAGAGGCTTGCATAGCAGCAGGTGTATGACTGACCTTTCAGCACAGCACAGAGCTGAGATACAGCATTGCCTTCTTATAACTGAAGGTATTTGCGTTCGCACTTCCAGAGCAACCCCCCTGCTGTCACTATACCTGAAGAGTGCCTGCATCTGACTGGATGCAGGCAGTTTTTGGGCAAACAATTTTCCACCTGATTTCTTCAGTTTTTCAGTCAAAGGTTGTTGGGCAAGTGGTGTCAGATAGGGGCAACCACTGAGCGAATTTTGGTTGGTTCATCAACGGTGGACAAAATTCACTCAGTGTATGGCCAGCTATATAGCTAAACCAGTGTATATCATTTTAAAATGCAATGAAATAAGATTTTTTCAAATTTTGTATAAAACAGGGGTTTGGTTGTTAATTCAGGGGCATTTTTCTAAAATACTATTGTGCATATAATGATTAATATAAGTTTTTCTCTAGAGTAACATGACAAATATATGTTGCATTACTTGCTATTAATCAGTCACAATTTGGATAATTCTATATACAATTTTTAAATGATTGTTACCTGTTGCCAAGGGGATCCATTCGATAATACGTCTTTTTGCCTTAGGTTGGATTGGAGTACCTAAATAAATAGAATAAAAATGTTTTAGACTTTACCTGTGCTAAAGATTGAAGTAAAGCACACGGAGGGACGCAATTCATGGCTAAACTGTTGTACTTTCTTATCACTGCGGGAAGACCTGACATGATAATTGCAGATCAGAAGAATCTGTTGCACTGTATTTATCTTTTATCTTTCCATCCCTTTCTTGGTCTGAAACAATGTCAAATTATCAATAGCAAATAATTTTTTTTCTATTTCAGCCTACTTTCATGCAGCTACTGCTGATTTAAATATTTTGACCTATTGAATCTCTTGAATAAGAATTTTTCTGTTATTTATGGTGACAGAATTTTAGAAGGGTTTTGTGCTTAGGTATTCCTACCCATCTGTCTTTGTAACTGTTAGAGAAAAGGAAGGACAGAAAAAACATAGATTAATGGAAACAAGCCAAGGAGTTTATGATATGCAGGCATCAAAATGCATCCATTACAGTTTGCTGGGAGCCGCTATCATGAAGACTTCCAGTCTTGAGGTTGCGGCACTGTCATAATCA
The DNA here is from genome assembly GCF_000935625.1 of Nanorana parkeri. NCBI lineage: Eukaryota > Metazoa > Chordata > Amphibia > Anura > Dicroglossidae > Nanorana > Nanorana parkeri. Next base: position 34,746 of record NW_017308272.1, on the reverse strand, counting down.
ATGGAATGCTCTGAGCCTTTTTTACTTATAGAGAGGCTTGCATAGCAGCAGGTGTATGACTGTGACCTTTCAGCACAGCACAGAGCTGAGATACAGCATTGCCTTCTTATAACTGAAGGTATTTGCGTTCGCACTTCCAGAGCAACCCCCCCCAGGAGCTCAGTTTCTGCTTATGATGAGTAAGTGGGTGGGGTCATGCAAATCATTCCTTCTTGTCCCTTTTAGCCATCTGTGCATCCAGTACCACTGGTGTATTGCACAGATATAGCCATAATTTACAGATTCAGTGTTAGCAACAGCAGAAAGCTAAGATTTGCAATATTTAATGTCCTGGGGTCTTGAGGCACACTAGATCGTTATGAATAAAGGGATGTGCAAGCAAACAGTTTTTATTGTTTGATATTAGTTCCTGAGCCTAGTTACAATGGGATAATTTCACTATAGGTATGATTTAAAAGAGATAAATCAGCTCCGCCTTGGACTTTCTCCACTCTTTTTCTCACTTTCTCTACTCTTTTTCCTGCTTTCTGCAGCTCTTTTACTTACCTCTCTCCTGTCTGCCTATCGTCTTCCAAAAGGCATAGGAGAGGGCCTACCCTTTGTGGGCCCTCTATACCTAATGTATGTGGATACAGTTGCCTCCACATAAATGCATCGAGTAGTGTGCTACATGATGCAAGGACTAAACCGGCCTCTTCCAAGTTTCGTTAGACATATGATTCAAAAGTCATTCAGTTTTCCTGCCTGAAAGAAATACCGTACACAGACTTAAAGTGACACTAAAATCAGAAGGTAAATCTCAAAAATGCATTTGAGAACCCTAACTATTAACAAGAATGTAGATTATTTGTGTATCACACTAGATTCTCAAATCATCTCTGAATTTATGCTCACACTGTCCTTCCTTCTGGAAAGTGGATTATTTTGCTTCCCATGGTCCCTGTGTGTGTTGTAAAGTAGCATCCACTCCAAGATCACTCCTGTGATGGACTAGGGCACACTGATGTCTAGGGTGCAGCCTTGACCCTAATTTATATTTATGCAAATAGACACAGGGCCGGTGCAAATAGAGCAGGGCCGGTGCAAATAGACACAGGGACCAACGGCGACCCCCCTCTATTTCAAAATTGCAAAGGCTAATGGCAGGCTGGCTATTGAACCCACCCACTGAGTAGAGGAGCGGAACTGAGAGACAGCTTTCTCTCTCAAGTCCGCTCCTCTGTGCTTAGTATGTGCTGTTTCAATAGCCAGTCTGCTATTGGCTATTTTTAAATTAAAATAGCCAATAGCAGTGTGGATATTGCTCCCAGCTGCTTACATACCCCTGTCGCCTGCGGAAGCTAGCCAGCAGGAGAATGGAGCCGCACGGGAGTGGGGCTGAGGGGGTGCAGGTAGCTGGTCTTACCTAGGGTGCAAAATAGTCTAGCACCGGCCCTGCCCATCACATTAATAATCTTGGAGTGGTGACTACTTTGCAACACACGCAGGGACCATGGGGAACAAAAGTAGCCACCCTCCAGAAGGAGGGACAGTGTCAGCACCAATTCAGAGATGGTTGAGGATCTGCAGCCCAATAATGCACAAATAAGCAACATTTGTGTTAGTCGTTAGGGTACTTGAATGCATTTTTAAGATTTAACTCCTGAGTTTAATGTCACTTTAACTTTCTTGAACCTGCTTTACAGGTTTCTATATACAAAATTACAATCTACCCACAACTACTTATACTGTTAATGTACTTGGATGTTGATTATCCATACTTGTATGCTTTTGTTTCTACTTTGTAATTATGCAAAAACAAAGTAAAGAATTTTAAAAAAAGAAAAGAAATTAATCATGAACTAATGTAGAAGTAAAAAAGCCTCGGAAGGAAGTTGCCATTTACCAGCTACTGCATATTAATTATGAAGCACTGGTGTTTCTTACAATAAGGTTTAAATGCAGCTGCATATTCATTAATACATTAAATGTATTTTTTAAAATTGTAAGCAGTGTAAATACCCAAATCTGACTTGATATCACCCTCAAGAAGGAATTGTATAGCAGAGCTCAGAGTGGGAATGGAGAAGCAGCACAAGGAGCCAATTACTTGCTCTGCAGCGCTCATGTGCTAACAAGGAGGATACTGATGTGACAGAGAGATAATATTGAGTCTGCTGCTCATTTCTTTACTGTACATTCACAGGCTGGGGGAAGGACAAGACCTATGGTTGTTACTGCAGCAGAGAAAAACCAGGTCTCCTTCCCTGTAGACATGTGCGATTCGTTTCGTTACGAATCGAAATTCGTACGAATTTTCCTGAAATTCATAAATTCGGAAGCATCCGAAATCTGAATTGCAGTTTCTGAATTATATCCAAAATACGAAATTCCGTTAACGAATTTCGGATCCGAATTTCTTGGAAACGGGAACTAATATTACCCCTGTAAATGAGGTTGAACAACATTACAAGATTTTTTTTTAATCCGAAATACGAAATACGGATCCGCTGCTGCTGAGGGTTGCATTACAATACAGGCAGGAAATACGAAATTCCGTTGACGGAATTTAGTTCCGTTACGAACATTCGTTATGATGAAGTTAAAAAGCAAAATACCTTTGTTAATATTGGAGTTGATTAGTTTTTTTTTTTAATCCGAAATTCGGATCCGAAATCCGTTAACGGAATTCGTATTTCGTTTGGTTGACCAATCAGAGGTTCTCTCTTCTGCTATTGAGAGTTGCATTACAATACAGGCAGGAGATACGAAATTCCGTTAACGGATTTTCGTTCCGTTACGAACATTCGTTATATTGAAGTTAAAAAGCAAAATACCTTTGTTAATATATTGGAGTTGATAGTAGTTTTTTTTTAAAATACGAAATTCGGATCCGAAATCCGTTAACGGAATTTCGTATTTCGGATTAAAAAAACAACTACTATCGACTCCAATATTAACAATGGTATTTTTGCTTTTTGACTTCATCATAACGAATGTTCGTAAAGTTACGAAAATGTGCCAAAACTAAAGAAAATTCGTATTTTGTACGAATCCGAATTGAGTTTCGAACACGAATTACGAAATACGAAATAACGGATATTCCGAAACGAAACAAATGTTTTGACGGCGCACAAGTCCACTTCCCTGCCAGGCAAGGTTGTGTCAGGTGACAGAGCTGTGTAAATCCTAGAACTGTATAGACAGAAATACAAATCCTTTTGGCAGGTAAGACAGTTGCAATATATGTATTTTCTATGTGCATTTAGCTGTTTGCCTGGAGTTCATTTTTAACTGGTTCAACGTTATTACCCCAGGGATCCAGAGGATGGCAACTTCCATAAAAAGGTTTCCCATATATATATATTTTACTTTAATAAATCATTATAGAAATATTTAAGCTGCTGATAATTACTTGTGGAATGCTACCCATTAATTTAGAAAAATGCCTGCTGGTAACTCAACCAGCATACTGACCCTCTCCTCTCTTTCCTGACTATGAAATTAAAAGGTTGCATGTAAGCATGATCTGCATAACATGATTTAATCCTAAATACTCAACCCTTACCTATATCTTTATAGAAGTGGTTATACTCTACAATGGAAAATTAATTGAACAGAGCAAGCAGAAAAGAAATACATTGTACATTAGGATTGTGTGAGCTCCACAGATTTATACAGGAGTATAATTTCCATCATCTTGATATTCCAACCAAATGAGACACTCTTAGGTGGAGTTAGCAGTTAATATAGAAATATACTATATATGTAGAACTTTATTAAAGTGTAAATCCAGTCAAACTTTTTTTCAGTTTGGGATAGAATGCTAAATGGTTCGGCTTTCTCTCAGTCACCTTTTGCTGACTAACTTATATAGTTTGTGGTGCAAGCTTTTAAAAATACACGGTTCTCCTCGTCAGGCATGGTTTTAAAATGATGAGAACATGAAACTGTGCATGGCCAAGAGAACTGAGTATTCTCGAAGGCTTGCACCACAAAAATACTCACTCAGCCAACAAAGGGTATTAGCTGCATGTTCAGTTCCCTGGATACCTCTGCAACGTCACTGAACCAGATTGTGGGTAGCATTCCTAAAAATCAGATTTGATTGGGTAAACCTGATAAAAGAAAACAAGATGTGAAGCAACCAAACAGCAATTAAATTTTTTGTTTGCTCTGGAAGTATTACATCACCGCCTTACACAAGGTATTTCAAAAAAGAAATATTTTGTAAATAACATTTAAATATGTTTCCTTTTCACATTGTACACAGTCAGGTGTACAATATTACCTTAAAAAACCATTTCTCTATATTAAGACTGGAATAGCTGAAATCTACATACCGGTATTATCCATGCTCAATCAATGACCATTTTTATGCACTGTGTCTCATAAATAACCACCGATATGTTCTAGCCGCTTTAATTAGGTAGGCATTTCCGAAAGTCTACGCTGACTTGACAGCCTTCTGTCTTCTTGCAAGAGAAAAAATTAGGCCATTGACCTTCAGGTTTGACAAGCAGTTTTTGTGAAGAGACTGTAGCATTTATGTTAGAAAATCACTGCTATCTGTCATTGGTTTCTATCTAGAGGAACCCGGGAAAGGTATTACTCAGCATGGGTTAATCTGAGCATTCCAGGGGTTAAAAATATACAATTGGCCGCAAACTGTTTCATGACCTCCCCTAAGCATGCTCACACTTTCCCTCCCTCTGTGAGGAACAGCCTCCCCTACTGCATCTGTCATTGTGTTGGAAATGCAGATTGGTGAACTGTGCCAGGCAATGGAAACTGTGTACAAAAAGTTATGTCCTGATGAGAAGGTCACTGACTTGACTCCCTCCTCAAGTAGGCTCTAGTTCTTACATTTTGCAGTCAATTTATTTTGCATGACAATTAATACTTCTGGCATTTTAAACATATGGATAGCAGGTAGGAACATATGCATAAGTCAAATGTGACAGACTGCTCTCCTGGGGATATATGATGGATCCATGATAAAGATGAAGATGTAGTAAAATGGCAGAAGGTTTTAAACAAAAATATGTATAAGAAAAAACAAGCTATTTTAATAAAGTTAACTAACAGTGTCTCAGGATCTTATTAGTCATGGCTGTAGTTATACTGACACTCATTATGAACCTGAAACGGTACCCATAGCAGTCAGATATTCTCATCCTTCCAAAGCAATATAGGAAAAGGAAATGGGATAACATGATTAGTTAATATGGACAAAAATATGAAGACATTTCTTTATTTTTTAGCTCAAGAGGTTTAGGGATACTATGGCATCTAAGCTGATCTACTATATAAAGCAGTCATTCCTTAGCTTGTTATTGATTGATTGATTGATTAACTGATTGCCAAGTCATAGAAATTTGATCTGCAAAGAAGAAAGTAAGAAGTTGCCTATCACATCTGGTCAATTTAGCAGTAATGGCTACAAGTTATCTCTGCCGATAACCTTAGGATACTAAAGTTGTCTGAAAAAATATATGGCAAGCAATTCCCCATTAAATTGATTGTTATATAAAGATAAGTAGAGCTCCACTACTGTGGACAAGACAGGATTATGGGTTGCGTAAATCATTTGCAAATTGTTTATTTCCTCTTTTTCTATATGGCCAGCTAAAAAGTGTGTTGCTCTCTTTCGATTTGCTTCTGTAAATATAAAATGTATTTTCCTAACCAGAAAATTGTAACTGCAAACTGTGCGGAAAGATTGTGAAAGTATTCTAATAAATTATGTACAAATGTGGTAAAGAAAAACCTAATAACAGAGAGTCAGCGGGAGTTTATGAATCATGTCTAACATGATGAGCTTTCATGAAAAATGAAAGCGTACCTAGCACTAAAATGTAAGGTCCGCTTATGTGGCTGCCTGCACCCCTTGCTGTCAAAGAGATGCATTACAGAGATAAAACAAAAGAAACACTTTGTGATAAAATCATGAAAGACTCTTACCTTACTCCGAGGCTTCTCAGGGCTCACCTAGGTGAGGTGATGTCAGTGGATCGCCTTGCAGAATACCGTGAGAACATACACTTGTACAGTGCTCTCATTTTGCGAGAATTGGGATCCTAAGCTTTCTCAAGATCCCTTTGTGACGTCCAGGGATGCCAGTGGCAGGAAGCAGCCAGAACGCGGGAGTCAGGAGAGTATTTTTAATGCTTTCAATGTGTTTTTTTTCTCTTTCTTTAATGTTTTGTCAACAATTGGTGGGGGCAGCCATATATGCGGACCTTGTATTCTAGTGCAAGGTCTGATTTAAGTTCAAACCAAATATGATATTTTTGGATTTCACAAATTCATTTGAAACTGGTACTTCCATTAGTACAGAAGTTAAATACTCAAATAAATAGTGGAAAATGTTTGTGCATGTTTACAAAATAGGTTAAAAGTTAACAATAAAGGGTATTTGTACATGGAACATATTAAAAATGGGCTATTGAAAGCATTGATGTACTGCAAGGATTACTATTAGGTAATATTGTTGATATAATTACCAAAAGAATAGTACCTAGGGTGACATATTCAGGAGAGCAGCTCCATGAGAAGTCATGTTTCTTTACTCTTTAGCTACCATCTTAGCTACCATATACTTGCACAGAAATCCAGTGTTGGAACAGAGCGCAAAAAAGGGGTATGTTATTGTAGGGGCTGCAGCTTCATAGAAAGGTGGCTGCATCCTCAACTAAACTGGTTGAGGGTTTTCAGCTTTAGGCAGCCCCTCAAGATCAGTTACAACTTTGGAGATGGCATACGTCCTCTACTTAACAACTATTCAAAGGAGTGCCTTAACTGCTCATAGGAAGGCACGCCACGGCATAGTGAAAGGCCCATCTTCAGTCAAAACTTTTTCAAGTTGGTAAGCGTCAGACCCTTGCAACTTCAGTTTAGTGATTTTTCCTCACTTCCTGTCACTGTGATGCCAGTACAAGAAATGGGGAGTATGGGAGTCAACTAAACAGGAAGGCAAAGAATGTTATAAAAAACCATTGTCAGAAGTTCTCATCCTTTCTCGCTATACTAAAAATGAATTTTGGGTTTGTCTGTGTCAGAGATTTACTATACCTTCTAGTCATGACAATACAGACACAAACAGCAATAATAAACCGACAGAGGCTCTAACCATTACATAGTACAACCCAGTATGCAATACAAGCACCATAAATACAGTATGCCATACCAACATTTGAAGGAAAACTTTAATTAACTCTAGATATAACATATATAATTGTTACACAAGCCATTTTTTATCATTTAAAGATGAACTTGACACTCGGCACAAGACCTGACAAACATGCAGAAAGCCAGAGCTTTCGCAGATTGCGCTTAGCAGACAGGCTGTGTCCCCTGGATCCATTACAAATCTTATGCAGCTTCTATGCAGCTTCTAACCCAACCTATCATAAAAAAAAAAATCCCAACTCCCATTCTGCCATGCCAAACACCCTCCAGTGCCTATACGTGCGCTTACTGCTGCTTCTCCACTGTTCTGATTCCCTGCTGAAATCACCTGCCTCCCAACAATGCAGGAAATAAGGCCAATTTCTTCAGTTTGATTTGCAATTGCTAAAACCCACTGCTGTCACATGCTGACAAAGGACGTGCCACAGAGTGTGCACATTACTAGTACTTGTGACGGACTGCACCGTCACTGTGCTAGTTGGAGGGGGCTGCAGACTGGCCTCTTACCCACCGATTATGGCCCAGCAAGAGAACAGGAGATTTTGGGGCTAGATGTACATTTTATATGCAGACAGTGACTGTTGCCCTCTGGGAAATATATGTTTTAAAATGGTGGAGGACAAGGACTTGGCCACATGGTTTGTCTATTCAAAATGGAGACTTAATTAAGTTAAGTCAGTTGTATAGAAGTTGCATAGCTCCCCCCCCACCCCTCACCTGTTATCTGATGCTCACCCTATTGTACTGTGACTGTGTATGTAAATGTCTGATTCCCTGTGTAAGCTGTTATCTGTGTTTGTCATGAGGGGGAAGGGAGGGGAGGGGTTGTAGCCCTCCCAGTGTCTCAAAAGTGAATGTCCTTTGTTTAATAAAGGAGTTGCTCTTTCTATGTTGAACCTTCAACATGAGTTTTGCCTCGTGATTGGGGGTTAGGGGCTGGTTACTGTGAATCCGCTGGCTGAGAGTGGGGTTTGGCGGGCAGGAGACGCTCTTTGGCGGAGGTACCCAGTCGGGGTACCAGGCGGTCCGTCACAGTACTGTCATTGATATTTTTTGGGGTGGCATCAAAGAGGTAGACAGCAGAAGGTCCCTAGAATGGGTTGGTTTAGTTTGTTTTTTTCTTTTATAACAGGCATACAGTAAGCATAAAATAATTTGCTAAGTTGTATAAACAATACAAAAAATTCTAAAACCCACTTGATGTTACCACATGTTATTGAGGATATGTTTTTGCCATGACTATATATTTGCAGGCTGACCTAATTTGGTGAAAGGGGTTTTTAAAGGTTACATGGCTCAATGGGACATCATCTAGACAACAGCCTCTCAGTTAATCCTGACAATGGTACCTTTGGGGTGGCTTTTAGAAGCGTAAATCAGCAGTGGCAGAATTAGCTGATATGTTCCATTTTACATTTGGAAGTAACTGGAAGTAACTGCTGGAGTACAATAATGTGAAGCATTCAGCTGCTGCACTGGAAAGCTACAGCAATTCATTTAAATGTTTTTCATTTCAGTACTTTTCTCGGCTCTGACTGCAGCTGAGAGCTTATAACTTGTTCAACAACCCATCTGCCTCAGCAAAACTTAGGCCCCGTATGGGCTCGGCAGGGAGGCTAAATCAAAAATGGTTATTGCAATATGTATTATATTTTGCTTTTTCTGCTTTCCTTTATTAATTTGGCACTCCTCTGTTCAGAATGTGTGAATGTAAGGGAGGCGAAACTGAAATTCCATGTTATAATTCCAGTCGTTTGCAACCATATTTAGCTCTTTTAACACATGACAGATGACTGGCGTGAGAACAGTGGCATGTTCACTACTTCACTAGTAATATGGTTAGACCAGTGTTAGAAAAGATCAGTGCTTTCTGTACCAATTTGTGTAATACTGTGTGCTGTATTTTCACAAACTGCCATTGAAAAGGGTAAACTAAACAGAATAATAGAAATGATCTTAATGCCTGAAAATAAATGAAAAAAATATTCAGCATTTTTATTGGCTGGGTCATGTTTTATACTCATAGGCTGCGTGTATAAATCCTATATGTATCTCTTGATTAATTTATATGGACATAAATAGCAACTACAAGCAACTGGCAAAATCATTCAGTTGATTACTAATACAATCTGACACTATTTCTCATTTAACTTGCTTGATAGACAAAAGCGCTGTACACAATGGTTAACGCGTTACCTGTTCTTACCACTTTTTTAAGACCTTTATAAACCGGTCCCTACAAGTTATTTGCCTTCTTTATTAAAACAAAATGTTTTCATATACGTAACAGTATTCTAAGATTTAGAGTATAGAAGGCCAACAATGGAGGATACTGTATTTCTGCAAACATTTGAATACAGTATAGTGTAGTGTTAATACCACACTATAGAGGCAACCCATACCTCTAATCCAGTGTTAGGCCAGTAGAATAAGGGTTAAAAGTGGTACAACTCTGGTTGTGTCTGCATGACATAAAGGGTTCGCCTGCCACAGCTTGTTTCCAAGCACTGCAGTTTTCTCCTCGCATCCCTTCCCTTTCTGGTTTTCACTTGTCTGCAGTGAGAGATTGAAGTAGACAAGTGTGAAAGAATCAGAGGCCGAGGCCGCATTAGGCGTATGGGCTGACAGGTCCAGGGTGGAAGCTATCTGCTCCCCTCTGGGGTATGAGGGGAAAGAAAGAAGCAGTATTACAGCTAACATACACATATTTTATGGTGCACGATGGGACTGAAATCTACAGTATATTTACACTGTGAGTCTTTCACATAGAATTCTGCGGTTTATGATGCAGCATTAAAAGACCCCAATAAGTCAAATGTTGTTATCAATGCTAAGATAATTCATAAGTATAAATAATAAGCTAACACAGTCATATTGATGTTGTAGTGCAATAAGGTAACACCAATGAAGAAGGGTTCTAAATTAAACAGGAATTTTCTGTACTTTCTATTTGCAGATTTGTAACAAGTCTCTGAATAGATTAGCAGTTTTGTTGTTTCTAAAGCTGAGAGTGCTAGTAATGTGCATATTAGCCTTTATCCTGCACCAACCACCAAGAATAATTTGTTGCTTGTGCCTGTCCTGCTTTAAGATAATTAGGAATCAATGGGAGCTATGCTGCATGTGCCCTCCCCACTACTGACAGCTATACCATCCTAACAAAGAAGAGCGGCCACACAAACCCTCATTTTTTTTCAATTCTCCGGCATTTGTACATGGCATGCAAAGCACATAAACAGCGTTTTTGTCTCAGGGCTTGTTCACACCAAATGCAGACCAGATCTGCATGAGTTGCAGTGGGTTGTGCCACGTTTTTGATGTGTTCCGGGCAGTTTTGGTGCGTTCCAGGGTGTTTGCATGCGTTTTTTATTTGTTTGCATGCGTTCCCGAGCAGGTAAAATAGGGCTTGCTGCAGTTTTTTTTACATGCTCTGGAACTGAACGCTGCGGTGTGAACTAGAGCCCATTGGAATACATTGGAGGCAGTTTTGATCCGGTCTGTAACTGCTCTGCTCTGCTCCTGGAACGCGCTTGGTGTGAACAAGGCCTTACTTCACAGAATGAGATCTAGTTTATGTCAAATTACATAGGATCTATGTTGTGTGATCAGTATACATGTAAACAATGTTTCTTTAAAGGAGAACTATGAGGTGAGTGCTTTTCACTCACCTCATAGTTCTAGCCGACCTGTGACAATGAGACTGTCACAGGTCGGCTCAGTAGATCGGGAGGTGAGCGAACACATACCGGGTTCGCTCACCTCTCGATCTTGTCACGGCTCTCTGCCATGACAGGGGAGGGGCTGGATTCCCCTCTCCCGCTCCGATCTGCCAGCGCTGACTGGCGGAACGGACGGGGGAGGGGGCGGGTACTGCTGGCTCTGCCTCTAGATAGGCAGAGCCAGCTGTCACTCATGCAGCTGGGCGGATCCCGTCGTCTAAGTCGGGATCTGCTCCGGCTGCGGCGTCTCAGTATACTGAGCTTAGGGTAACGGGAGGACGCTAGTTTGTGTCCTCCCGTTACCCTAAGGAGAACTATGGGGAAAAACACTGGCCCCATAGTTCTCCTTTAAGGGACTTTCTGTCTTTATCTATACATTTATGCAATCCTCTTGAACTTGAACCTCTTGATTGGTAAAAGAATGGGTGGCCAGTTTATTACATGAATACAAAAATGGTCAGATTTAATACCCTGAAAAAGTCATATTTACCCTTCCAGCTGCCCACACTGCTGAACACCATGATCTGCTAAACACCGCAATCAAAAGAAATGATCCCCGAAGTCTGCTGGAAAACCAACACTTTTGTGCTCCCTGCTGTGCTTACTGGTTCCTCCAGCTGACCTCCATGTCAGTACAGAACATAGGGGGGACTTGTTAGCTCATGGGATCACAAGAGATTGGCACTCAAGGAAATGTCGGTTTTCCAGCAGATTTTCAAGGACGATTCATTTTTGAAGGGAGCAGTGTTTGGTGGCGGCAGGAGAAATAAGCATTTACATTCCTCTTTTGAAGGTATTAATTTTTGCCATTTTTTATATTCATATTAATTTTTATTTTGTTATTTATAGCTGGAGTGCTTTAACTTACAACTAATTCATTCTTCAGATGTTAAGACATATACTTGAAAAGAACAAATGTATGTTTGAGGGAACCCACTACCTCCAGGTACAGGGCATGGTGATGGGGACATGTTGTGCCCCATCGTACGTGAACCTGTACCTGGGGGGTGGAAGCGCTGGCTATTTCTAGGCGAAAATATGATGCATCATCTGTCTCATGTGATCACATGGCATTGCTATATAGATGTTTTCATGGTCGGGAGGGGGGGGGGGGGGGGACCCACCGCGTCCACT
>NW_017308272.1:0-22592 GCF_000935625.1 Nanorana parkeri | reverse complement strand
GGGGGGGGGAGGACACACACGAGATCAATTTACAAAATTCATGGCTGATTAAACATTTAATTTGAAATTTACAATGACCTACGATCAAAAACAGGTCACTTTTTTGGATGTTGAAATTCTGACAACAACAAAACTGTACACTGACAACTAATTGGTATAGGAAGCCCACAGCGGGCAACACCTTATTACATGCATGCAGTGCACACCTAGAACCACTTAAAAAGAGCATACCATACAGCCAATACTTACGTAGAAAACGTAATTGAACAAATCATGAAAACTTTGTAAGGGAAGCCGAAGCCTTAGAAATAGATTACCAGTGAGGGGCTAAAGTCAGAAAGTCCTTATGAGCGCCTACAATAAACCCATTGAGAGACTTAGGGACACTCTCCTTTATAATAACACCAAGGCTAATGCAAAATATAAACATAAACAAGTGACAACCAAGGCTGTGAGCAGATTTTCAAATCAACACGAAAAAATCATAGAAATACTAGGGAAGTATTGACACATTTTGATGCAAGATCCCAGCATTAGGAAATTCATACAAACAAAACCTGAATTGGTTTTTCGTACAACAAAATCTATTAAGGATAAGGTAGCATGTAGCTCCCTTAAAGAAATAGATGCAGGACCCCCCTTAAAACAAGGGAGTGTTCAAATGTGGTAAATGTAATTATTGTCCATGGGTATGGGAAAATAGGACATGCACATTGCCAAATGGACAGGAATGGATAATCAAGTATAGAGTGGAATTCCAAAGACTGGCAGTTGTCTATCTCATGCAATGCGTTTGTGCAGCCTTTTATGTTGATAAAACCAAAAGAACTTTTCACAAATGCATACATGATCATATATCCCTAACAAAAAAGGCCAAATGACAATGCCAATTAGCCATGTCAGACTTTAAAATCAGTTTGATACATCAGTTATGCGTTTTACAGTACTGGACCACATAGAACAAACCCCCTGGGGGGGTGACATTGATAGGATACTATTACAACATGAAAGTAGATGGATATATAAATTACAAGCCACAAAATCACCCGGCCTTAACCAAATTTTGAGTTATAAATTACTCCTATAGTATTGAAAATGTGTTAACCATATTATGATAGTTTAGGGAAATACCTCATCTATATAATGGGCATATAAGCTTATTACTTAGAAAAAAATCTAAGTTACAACTATCATTACATTTATAGTTGCAAAATGCATATGTAAAAAATGATTGTCTGTGTTTCATGTTTTATGTAAAAAAAAAATGGTTGTTCTTAATAGTTAAGAACACAAACAATGTTTCATATTCATATGAATACATGATATATAAAAATGTTGATGTTGCATAAAATGTATGTTTATGTATCTTTACAGACTGCATCCCTGACAGGTCTGTGGGTGCTGCATTATACAGTTGTGGAATTCATCCATCCAGGTTTGTGATTGGCGGGTTGCGGGGTTGCGTATGTCGTCCAGATGGAAGCCACTCATCGTTAGCTACCGCCACCCCGTGTTGGGGCCCATATGGCCGTGATGCACTATGTATCAGCCAGCTCCCCTCAGGTGCTGGACCAACCCTTCTTTGTGAGGGTTATGCTGCCTCTCCTTTTCAAAGGACCAGCCATACATAGTGGAGAGGCGGGTCCACACATACAGGTGATGACGTCACACACCATGCAGCGTGTATGTGCTGCGTGGTTTTTCCGGGGAGAGATAAGGCAGAGCCCATATACATCACATCCCTGGCCACCCAAATTACAGGGCGAGGGGAACACTTGAACACACCACAGAATTAGACTAACATATCATAACAAGAGGTAAACTGGCCTGTCATAGGACCATGATTACACACACACACACACACATACATACTGTATACATACAGGTGAAACTCGAAAAATTAGAATATCGTGCAAAAGTTCCTTTATTTCACTAATGCAACTTAAAAGGTGAAACTAATATATGAGATAGACTCATTACATGCAAAGCAAGATAGTTCAAGCCGTGATTTGTCATAATTGTGATGATTATGGCTTGAAAACCCAGATCCACAATCTCAGAAATTTTTTGGCAGTGTGGGCAGGTGCCAAGTCCTGCTGGAAAACGAAGTCAGCATCCTCATAGAGCTCGTCTGCGGAAGAAAGCATGAAGTGCTCCAAAATCTCCTGGTAGACGGCTAAGTTGCATTAGTGAAATAAATGAACTTTTGCACAATATTCAAATTTTTCGAGTTTCACCTGTATATAGTGCTCAGGCTTAAAATATATTTTTTGATAGGATACTGATATAGAGAAGTGTATAGGGTGGGAAAGGAGAAGATTAACCTCATGGATTATTAGGCCATTCGAGCCAATAACAAAGGTGGAGCAAACATAAACCTGAAACTGTATCTCCATATAATACAAATCTCAACCTAAGCAGATGGTAAGAACCGTACTCAACTTTGGAATTGTTTATGGGGATGAAAAATGTGTTAATTAGCCATGATGTATAGTTATTAAGTTATATATTATTTATAGGTAATCCATTGGGCTTTGCTTTGATCTCCCCGGAAGGGCCCTCTTTTGGGCACTATATGCATTGTCCTATACCCTCCTGTTTTGCCTCTCTTTTTTGCCTCTCACTCCCGCTTTTCCTGCTCCTGTCTGCTGATTGATACATGTATACTATGTATTCTTTTGAGAAAAATGGAAGAAACTGTAACTGTCCAATTTATGGATTCATAGTACTCCTGAAGAAGCGAAACGCGTCGAGTCTTTACACCAAAATTGTATTATCTGCGGTATTTAGTACCCGATGTATATGGAATCATTATGTTTTAATATAACATGATGGATATGGGCACTATGAATTTTAAGACAAAATTTTAATCTAAATTAATAAAAAAATGTTTATTTTTTATTTAGACATGAATGTGTAAAAAGTATTTTTGGGACATTAAAAGCTGTTTTGTATGCGTTGTTACAATTAACAGGGGTGTGGTGCCACGTTCTCATCCTTTCAGCCCCCTCCCTGCATAATACATTGCTGTTGATACAAATGAACTTATAATGCGTACTACAATAATAGTGTAAAAACATTTTCATCCTTCCTTATGTTAAATATATCCATGGCAGTCGTAAAAAGAAAACATTTGTATTCAAAGTGTATCTCATACCCAGTGCTTAAAATCACATTATTGTCTATTACAGCTCCTGAACTAATTAGCTCCAAACTGTGTGATGTAAGTACAAAACATGAAAAGCAGAATGCCCATTATGTATATTTATAAAAACTGGAGATAAGAAAATGCTTCACAAAGCAGAAAACTTGCCCATAGTGTCAAAACAGACTTCCCCATCTGTTCTCTGGGGATGACCAAATAAAGAAGACTGTTCACTTTGGACATTTTGCTGCTTTTGTAAGAATATATTCTATTTTTCAAATTTCATCAACTTGCACTGTTGGTGAAATGCAGGGGGCAAAAGGTAAGAAACCTCAGATAGAAGCAGCGATTCCTAACTCCCAGGACCCACATTGTTTAAGCGGAGTGAAGCTGAACCTGTTCAGCTTTACAGTAAATTATGTCACCATCTCAAAACTATTTTGCTTTGTGACAGGTATATAAAACTGTGCAGTAGGGGAAACACTCATTGGATTAAAGGATATTTTTGGTAAACTGAACCAAAATTGTGAACGAGTTGGTCTACAAAAGGCTGTGTAAGTTAATACATGGCATGGGTTGACTCCTACCTGGAAAATAATAGCATTATGTGTGTTATGTTAATGTGTAAATATTTAATATGAATAAAAACACAATCTAACACACCCAACCTAACATGTTACATTATTTTTATTTTACTTATGCCCAAATTCCATTTCAGGGTCTCACTGAAGCGTGAAAAAGTAAGGCAGTGAAGATGCTACAAGTCTGTCTGCAAAGGTGCTGTTGCAAAAACAATAACAGGTACCAACCATGAGGCTCTATGAACAATATCTCGCAAGAATCATTACTAAGTTAAAAAATAACAATTTTAATCTAAAATGGATATAAATATAAAATAATCATTTTTACATGCTTTGTTTCAAATGACATTTGGGAACTTTGAAAATTTAACACAATGACCTGCTTCCTAATTAACCAGTTGTGGAAAGTAGGTGTACTATGTCCAAAAACACTCATCAAACTATACAGGGCATATTTAGTAAGCTTTGTCCTTCTGCACCCCCTGTACACACACACAGACACACCTGCTGGCAATTCCCGACTAAACAAAGGATACCTGGGAGTTGCTGTGTAAATGCAGCCGAAGAAGAAGCTGCTGCTGTCAGAAACGCACTGTCTGAGACAGTGTTTACAAACACTGTGCAATAAAATCTGTTCCTATTCAACCCCTTATTTACCCTTAGTTTACCCTGGTAAGCCCAAATTAACTAATTCTTCTCCTTCCCCAATAATTCCCTGCTGTGTTTTTTTTAATTGCTATTGCTAGCCATCAATATTTAAACGTTTAGACATTTTTATTTGTTTTGCTTGTTAATTCATTTTGCTTGTTAATTTACTAGTCTTGCAAAATAAAAAAATATATATATTTCATAGTAAATAACTTTGCATTGCTTTGCAACATAATTATAATTTTAGTGTCATGTTAAATGGGAGAAATAATAGAATAAAATTTTTATATATAGTAACATTATTTTTTTTAACCCAACAATGATTAAAATAGAAACAAGTGCAATATTTTTGTTTTGCATAAAAAATAAAACAATTTTTGCAAGACAATATTACACAAATAAAGTTTTTTTTTGTCCAAAAAAACAAGATGTGCATTACTTTGTTATCTTAAGTAATGACAAAGATATTGTTGATTCAATATGCCCATAGCAGAAATGTAAAAATTGCTTTGGTCCATAAGGTGTGAGAGCTGAAGTGGTTAATTAACTAGTATACCTAAGCATCTAAAAACTAAAAAGAAATTACAGAATATAAAGAGTATCGAAAAGACTATCGAAAAATAAATATTGTTTTCTGATAAAAGTATCTGGTAATTAGATGTAATAATAGCATTCAGTTTTCAAATTAATTTTCTATCATATGTCTTTATTTATACTTTGATCCCAATTACCATATTCAATAAGCTACCTAGCAAAAAAGAGGTTAGCTGAGATATGTGGTACCCCTCACATATCCCATCAGCTTTTTAAGTGTATCTAAATTGAAAGCTTTTATTTGAACTTGGATATAGCAAGGCATGGTTAAGGCCCCCTTCTCACCTGTTTTGTGTGTTGCCATGCATTATTGGATGCATGTTAATATCCATTTTGTTGTGCATTGCCTTAAAGAAAAAGTCTCACCAAAGCTGTTCTTTCTTGCTCCTGTGCTCCAAGTGAAAAATGTATGATACACTTTATTCCTTCTTTCTAAGTGGTCCTGTTCCTGAGATAGTGTGGTCAGCAGCATAACCCCCCCTCCCCACTGCTGTCTGACCATGCACGAACCAAGAAGATGAATATTTAATTAGTCTTGATTGAGGGCACCTGTCTTGGCCTCTAGGCACTTCCACCAAGACAAGGATCTTCACAGGTGTATGTTGGGGGAGAGGGATGTCAACTAAAATGCAGTTAAAGTTAAATAAACAGCCCACACAGAAGCACTCACAGCAGAGCTCATTGTCATTACTACTGATACAGTCAGAGGAAGGGGTGTCAAAATGAGGCTCCTGTTCCGACTGAAAAACATAGACTGCAGTACAGGGAACAGGAGCCGCTTTCTAATTTACATAGGAAATCCTTTTATATACACTTTATTTACTTCACAATGAGGCTCCTATTCCCTGCACTGCAGTCCATGGAGTCTATTCACTAAGCAACGACCGACCTGAAGCGAAGTGAGCCGAACGCTGTTTGGCTATTCACTTCAGGCTGGTACGGCTGATTTCAACATCTGGATCGGCTAAGCCGAACCTCCGGCAGGCTACTCGCTGCTGTTCGGTCTATTCTTATAGATGCCGAAACAGCAGTGAGTGAATAGCCAAATGCCGCTAATCGGCATTCGGCTCGGCTGTGGGACCCAGCAGAACAGAAAAATAGTGAAAAAAGGTCAAAAAAAGAAATAGAAAACAATTGTGCGAGCTAGCAGTGACAGCTAGCTCCGCCCAACTGTTTTCTATTGGCCGGCGGTTCTGCTGCCGTCAAAAAAAAACCCAAAAAAAAACATAGGAATGAATTGCTAGATTCCTATTGACTATTTCAATTTGCAATAGCCAATAGCAAACTAGCTATCGCACCCCCCCTACTGAACCGAAGGGGTCCTAGGGCCGAAGCTAGCTGAAGGATCAGCCGAAGCTACGGCTAGATCCTTCGGCTGCTTCGTGAATTGACCCCTATGTTTTTTATGCACTCAGAACAGGAACCTCGTTTTGACACCCCTGCAGATCTAATGGGCAACTATGTACAAAGTAACAGCAGTGACACCTACAGGCCAACTAGTCGGAACACGACTGATACACAGACTGCAGTCGGACACACTACACTACAGGCGAGCTCACTACACAGCGGTCAGTGGCCACTGAGCATTGCCACCCCTCAACAACTGACACTGCCACAAATTGGGCATAGATGGGGGGATGAGCATAGAAGCAGGAGTACAGCAAGTAAAAAAGGAATTTAATTATAAAACACTAGTAAATCATTGAAGAGGTTAAGGGACATTATACTTTTAATGCAGCTACCCATATTTCGTTATTTCAACATCATAAGAGTTCTTCTTTAAGGCAGCTTATTCATTTGGAATGGACTGTGAACACACCACAATGCACAAGAAAATTGATAGGGAACCTTTTTTTTTCACATCACAGCCCGTCTATGTGCACGAATAAAAGCACATGTGTTGAGGTGCATTTGGTGGCATCAAAAGAGAAAGCTACAGAATGGTAAGTTTATAGTTAGTCTACTCCATTGGTTATACTGCTGTGTCCACACTGGGGAGATTCACCCCTCTATTTGTCCTGGTCACCACTTTTATGGTTACAGAAAGTGGCAGGAAATCCAACATTTTACAGTAGTCACCAAAACAGGAATATAGGGGAAATCTCTGACTTTCTTTTATTTCCAGAACAGGAAGTAAAGGGAAATCTCCCCAAAAGGACAGAGACAATAACAAAAAAATTGTGACAGGGATTTTCACCATTCCCTCATTATAATTCCTGGAGGATCTAATGATTAATGGCTACAGTAACATGACTATATTTTTGGGTCACGACTTAATGACCAAGGAAAAATGTGGGTCCCAAGGTTACACAGGTTGAGAACCACTGCTTTAAGGGATTCTTCTTACATAGAACACCAGAGTTCCTCTTCTACAAACCATTACATGGATTTTGGATACATCTGTAAAGATATATTTGTGCTTCTATTGTTCATCCTTTTCAGCGGCCCATTGCATTCATGCTTGGAAGCCAAACCCTGCCAAAAGCTGTGATTCTCAAACCCACAGAGACTGACTCAAAAGGAAAGATAATTGCACAGCAGAACCAGTTGTGTTACTATCTTGATATTTTTGCAAATAGTCCCACTGGCAACACATTGGAATTTTGGTTTTATCTAATCATAGACATTAGCAATATTCTGAAGTGTATTATTGGCTATTTCCAGCTGGGTGAAAAAGCCTTTTGCTACTGAGGTTTAATTAATAAATCCAAACAATCCCTGGACACTTCCTCTATTATCACCAGCCAGACAACCTCTAACAAGCTCTGCTTAGGGTCCCTTTTCTGTGCATTTATCTGCAAATCTTCAGGACTTCAATCTTATATGATTACCAAACTAATAAGGATGAATGGAGCTGAAGGAAATAGCCAAACAGCACCTGCATTAATCAGGTGATAATATTTGTTTTGCACTGCAGAGATTCTAAGTGAAGATATCTAAACCAGGCGATTGGCATGCTCATCACCTGCAGTGTAACACGTCTGTAAACATGACGCAAAGTATTAAAGAAAAATACGCTCTATTTAGAAAGGAGGATTATTTCCCCCAGGTGGCCAGTAAAATACATGCCAGTGGTTTACTGTGCAGAAAACTTGCTGTCTATATGCATTTGCATTTATCCACATCAACACGAGTCTATGCAAGCTATCACATGGGGGATTAATAGTCCTTATTTATCTTCATTTTCATCACATTATTCCCAGTGCTGCAAAGAGGTGAACTGCACCAGAGAAGGGGTTGCTGTAATCCAAAAGGAGTATTTCTGCCACATCAGTTACAAGGAGGTATTATTTCCCTGTTGGAGTTTACATTTTATTAGGCACAAAGGGACTTATCTATAAAGAGTTTCCTAAAGGTAAAATGTAGAGCTGCAGCTAACGATTATTTTCAAAATCGATTAGTTAGCCGATTATTGAGTTCGATTAATCGGTTAATCGGATAAAATAAAAAATTTTAAATGGCTCTAGTCATGGGACTACTAGTTTGTATTGAGATTGCAGTCCATCACAGGAGCAAGGTTGGAGCGGTGAAAGTAAAAAAAAAAAAAAAAGTGTGGTGTACAATATAGTGAAATGAAAAGTATAACATTATACAGCAATGAATGCAGAATGGCACCGGCTATAGAGGACTACAAAACCCAGCAATTGTACATTATAGCTGGTGGTATTCTAGTCCTGGTATACTATTGCTGGGGTTTCTAGTCCTCTATAACTAGTGGTATTCGGCATTGCACCACTGTATAATGTATTATTGCTGGGTTTTGTAGTCCTCCATAGCTGGTGGTATTCCGCATTGCGCTGTATAATGTATTATTGCTGGGATTTGTAGTCCTCTATACAGCGCAATGCAGAAAACCACCAGCTATATTGAAATACAACAAATCCCAGCAATACATTATACATACAGTGTATGATGTATTGCTGGTATTTGTAGTCCTCTATAGCTGATGGTATAATATACAGCACAATGTACCATCAGCTATAGAGGAATACAAATCCCAGCAATACATTATAGAGCACCATGTGGGGGAAAGTGCAGGCTTACCTGAGCAGTCTTCCAGCAACTTGCTTCTGAGATCGGTCCTGTCTATCGGCGGCTGTCATCCCACCACACCTGCTCCTCCTTACTTCTCCCCGGGTCCCTGTGCCGATCGTGGATGTGGGCGGGCAGTGAGAAGGTGCAGCGTGTGGATCGTGGATGCGGGCCGGTCTGGCAGCAGCGAGCATGAGGTAGGGAGGAGGTGCGGCGCGCAGCGTGTGTGGAGCTGTGAACAGGGCCAACTAATTGGAAGCCGATTAATCGATGATTGAAAAAGTTGACAACTTTTTCAATAATCGATTATAATCGATTATGTCGATTAGTTGTTGCAGCCCTAGTAAAATGCATTGTTGTCCATAGCAACCAGTCAGCTTACGTCATTTATTTTTTAACCAGGAATGTAAAAACAGCAATGCCTGGCGCTGTTTTGCACTACCAGGCATGAAACAAAGCATGTATATGTCATAAACAGATACGGCTGACCAGTGTACATATTTAAATTACGTAGAAGCATGAACATGTATTCATGAGTCAATTTGATCTCATGCTCATATCTGTTAAAAAAAAAACCCATAACCTATAGATTCCCTTTAAAAGACAGATGAAATGCCTATTGTCGGCATGACAATGAGGAATGTGTATGCCAGGGCTGCCAGAACAGTGTTCCAGTGGCAATCCCACCAATCTGTAAATGCATTCTGCTGAAATTAAGTGATCCAAAGCTAACTACAAAATGAAAGGCTTCACATAAGCCACACACAGCTTTCCTCTGTTAGTCACACACATTACCATCTCTTCTTCCAATTTAATCTTCCTATTTTGATTGTAAGCTGCTGTGAAGCGATATTAGCAATGCAGCATTAACCATTTAAATTCTAGGTAGCATTTTAAAATTGCACTAAAATTACATTTATTTTAAAGCACCACCCAGTCTCAGTGGTGGTGGCAGCATCATTGGTCCATGTAAGATGCGTTCCATCGCTAAATCTAATAACTGAATCAATGAGCTCCTAAACTTGCATTCACACTACAGAGCACAGAATAAAAGCACTCTGTAGAACAATGCATGCCATCAATGCTTCCTGTGATCTACTACAGCCAACTTTAAACAGGGTAGAGCTGATGCAACTTTGCCATTCCACCCCCTGCTGATAGCAAGAGGCAATAGTGCCGCTCGGCCGTGATCGGGAGCTGTACGGGCTATTGTGAATAGCCCGTACAGCACCCCCTCGGTTCTCCTGAACCGAAGGGGTCCTGGGGCCGAAGCTAGCCGAAGGATCGGCCGAAGCTACGGCCAGATCCTTCGGCAGCTTTGTGAATAGACCCCTATGTGTGATGTGTTGCTCAGAAAAACAGGCCTCTTATTTAAGAAAAATTTAATAGTAGAAAACATAAAACAATAAAACTATACATATTGTATCTCAGTCAATAATTCTCATGTTCCAACAAATATGAGCTCATATACATGACCATCAAACACTCAAATAAACATATGTTTGCTTGTTTTTATCATGTGTCATTGAATATTTTATACATTTAGTGTGTAAAAATCCAACTTGGTCTTTCCTTAATGTTATACTTACAGTTTAGATTAACAGATATTTTTTTTCTCCTGTGTGTGTAGTGATGTAGTTTTAAAAGGGGACTAATGAAATCATTGAGTTTTACAACTCTATTACATTAAAAAATAAACTTATGTATTAACCTTTTAACCAGAAGATTTTGTCAAATGGCTGTGCAAATGGCATGAAAATGCTTTGTTTTCCCACTTTGTTTCCAATAAACACCCAGAAAAAAAAATACATATTTTCAAATCTCCAATTTTTGCTTTAGTCATGTCACTTAGACTTAAATAGGCAATGGTTACTGAATGTACAACATTGTAAATTGTATTATTACCTTACACCTAAAAAAATGTCTGTATAATCTCAAAACTTACATTGCAATTGGCTTTGTTCGAATTACAGAATGTCCAGCTCTAAACAGAGTTTTCTGCATCCCCATCCCAATTTTTATGAATAGATTACATTTAATGAAACCCATGTGCATCACCTCTCCACAATCGCTGCTCCACATACATATATACATATATACAGTATGTCTATGTATGTATATATATATATATATTAACCATTATATTTGCCTTTTAGGCATAGCATATGGGTCCGGTAACTGAGAAGGGTACGAAGCTTTGCAAACAGTATAAAAATGGGACTAATTGGTGAATCACACATATATTGGATACATTCTGTATAGTATACTGTAAAGCCCTAGCAATCTCCCCAAAACTGTTTATATATATATAAATTAATCTATCTGAAATCTGGACTGTCAAGTAATCAAGGAATATTTTAAGATTTAATGGACCAGCATTTTATGTAGGGACCCAATTGATGATGTGCCTGTCAGGACCAGCTGTGGACGCACGCTGTCAGAGCAAATAGTATGGAGTTGTTTCACCTATAGCATCTGCCGTTCCCATAAGGCAAGCAGGCCTTCCGGTACTTGGATGCCCCTAGGACTTAAACTATATGCTCTGTTCAGGTGATGCCACAGGCTGGCCCAAGGAACAAGAAGAAGTACTGACTGATGTCAAGGTTCAAGACAAACATAATACAAGAAAGAAAACAGGATACAATACAAAAAAAGCATGTGTAAAGGCACGATTGTTAACCGCATGAATCGCGGCAAACAGCGCATGCGCGAGAAATCGCGGCAAACTGCACATGCGCGGGAATGGCGGCAAAATGTGTGGGAAACCACACAGGAAGTGAGGTAGCTGTCAGTATCCTGGGACTATTTAAGGAGGAGTCAGCCTCTCTTCCATTGCAGATGGTCTTGTCAGCTTGATGTGTGTATCCTGTGTTCCTGTATTGTTTAAAGCCTGCCTCTGACTCAGATTGCCCTGGACTACTCTCTTGCTTGCTGCCAGCCCTTGACCCCGGCCTGTTTCCTGGATATTGAGATTGCCTTACGATTTTGTACCTCGCCTGCCCGACCGGATTTGACCTTGGCTTCCTGACCTCTCTTCTCAGCTGCTCCCACGCAGTGTTCGTTTCCAGTCTATGGCACTCGTGCTCCTCGTTGCCCTGCGCCCTTCTGTTCCAAACTCCAGGGGTCGCAGGACACCAACCGCAAGAGGCGCCTCCCCATCTTCCAGTCTCAGCCTCAGGTACGTGATAGCATGTCTCTCCCTCTCTTTCCCCCTCTACAGTTCCACATTCTCTAGCTCTCCCACCCTTTCTCCCTAACTTTCTTCTATCCTTCTCTCATCCCTGATTCCTCCACCTCCCTCAGCTCCCTACGAGCCCTGTATACATTCACTCTTTTATCAGGGCCTCTATATGGGGCTCTCTCCCTACCACAAGCCATGATACCTGTACACAGCAATAGGCATATCACTTAAATCTTTAACTCAGCCACCAGTCCCCTGTAGCTCTAAGCCCACCCACTCCTAGGGATATTTACGCAACTTTTTAGCAAAGCTCGGGCATACACACCTTCAATATCCTACTCATGCCTCCCGATGGGAGCACATTGGGACCTGTCGGCTGGGCACTGTGCACAGTGTGATCTATAGTCAGCTACACTGAGGCTTGTACCTTGGACCTCCCCATCCCTCACCCCCACTTATGGTATTGAATATATTTTATGTAAGTTACAATGTTTCTTTGTACTTGAATATTACATGACTGTTTTATGTTTCTTCTCACAATAAAAAAAACATTACTTGTGAAAAAAGTACAGGATAAAGATCCAAGGCAAGACTAGGTACAAAAATCAAGGTATACAAGATCAGGATACAGGCTTGGGTAGACAGAGAAAGACAAGACTGGACTAGGCTGAAACTATCATAAGCTCAGCTCCCTGGGCTTGTGATGCTTAAATAGAGCACAACTAACAAACGCCCAGGCTGTGAGGGGCGTGTAGCCACGCAGATTAGCCTGATCAGTTCACAGCTGACTAGACTGGGGTAGGTGCAGTTACAAGAGGCAACCACCAGATGGAGCTGAGTGGTTGCAGCAGACATAGGAGTATTTGACATGCTCCTAAGGCCTCATTCACACTACTAAGAGCCGCCCCATACAGATCCGTGCGACGTGTATGGCCCTATCAGGACGCTCCTGGGAAGGACCATCCTGTCTCCTTACGAGTACAGACACCCACACACGCACGGATCTGAAGTTCGGGTGAGCGTACAGCGGCATACGGCCATGTACTCCTATAGAGAAGCACCACCTGTCCTTCCTGGGAGAAGCCCGATACGGCCGTGCACGCCGCACGTATCTGTACAGGCCGACTCTTATCAGTGTGAATGAGGCCTTACACTGCCCCTGCCCATTTTGTTTTCTCAGATGTCATTTCTGAAGATAATTCATCTAGTGGGTTAGCTTTCATTTATATATTTACTATTCAGGTTATTTGTGTTATTTGTTGATTAACTAATATAGTACGCGTGCAAAATGATAGTACTTTTACAAATTAAAGATCATCCAGTTTCCAGGGTCCTTTAGTTGATATAGAAGTCAAGATTCACATTGAATTCCAAAGCTGTATCTTTAGAAATCAAATATTCAGCTTTTCATCTCCACTGCAGTAATAGTGAGCAAAAAAGCCAATTATTAAATTCCTTCCTGTTCTGTAACTATAGATTCTCATACATGGAATACATACAATAATAGTATGCATAATCAGCTCCAGCAATTCTCTAGAAGGAAATTATGCTTACAATGTAACCTTTTCTTTGAGACTATAGCATACTAAATTGCCAAGGTGTTAAAATAGAAATGGCTGTGAAATTGGCTGTATTGTTTACAACACATTCCTTAATATTCAAGAATGTTTAATTATCTAAACAGCCTTAAACCAGCCTTTTTAATAGTAAAGCTTCCAAACTGCATGTGTCACCCTTCTCAGCCCTCATGCTCTTGTATTTGTGTACAGCTGTGTTTCTAAAAATGGCAATAAACTGAAACTCATTAACTAGCTTCTTGGATGCAACTGGGCGTGTATACACGTTCTGTTAGTCCCGCCCACTCGTGTGCACCGCGCGCGAGCGGGTAAGACATATAATTTAAAACCCGGCAGCGATGCCTGTTAACATACAAGCGATCCGCCGGCTATAGAGCCGGTGGATCGCTTGTATGGGGTCCCGATATGTGCGCCCCCTCTTCCCCCCTTTCCGCTGTCACGCTGATCCCAGGCTCTGCTGTGCCCGGTGCGAGCCCGGAACCAGCATAGTGGCTCTCTGGCAGGGGATTAGAGGGAGGTTACAAAAAATGTGTAGGTTACACATAAAAAAGAATTAAATTTTTTTTTTTAAAGTCCCCTCCCCTACATACAGGCATGTAAACATGCGTCAGGTGCGCATACCTGCAAAAAGGACGATTGCGCCCATTACGCCGCACATGTTACATATCGCCGCGAACGTCGCAGTGAGAGCAATAATTTTAGGGCCATCAATCACTGATAACACTAAACTGATGAGCTGTAAAAGCTTTTAAAGCATCGCCTATGGCCAAATTTGGGTATGCAATTTTTTTGCGATTTCGTGAGTGCGCGCAATTTTTAAGCTTGACATGTTTGGTGTCTATTTACCCGACGTCACCCCATATTTTATATTTTACCAAAAAACTTGGTAATATTAGTAGTTTTATAACATAATGTAAAAAGAAAACTTTTTTTTTCAACATTTTCAGTAATTTATCCTGAATATAGTAAAAAATAAAAACCGCAGTGGTGATTAAATACCACCAAAAGAAAACTCTATCTGTCCCCAAACAATGGTATAAAATTAATTTCAGTACAGCGTTGCATGACAGAATAAATGTCAGTCAAAGTACCGCAGCGCTGAATACTGAAAAATGGCCTGGCCAGGAAGGGGGTCTAAACACCTGGTCTTCAAGCGGTTAATATATGATATACAAATACACATGTGGAAGCACCTATAAAAGGTTTTTCAGTAACTAACATCAAGGTCTTTGACTATTTTAGGGTACCATTCTGTTTTTACTCCTTAACAGCTTTATACATTTAGAAATGATTGGCGGCATGGAAGTGTAGATTAAGGGCTAGTTCACACCTGCTCCAGTGCGTTCCAACCCGATTGGTGCCGGAATGCACTGGATCGCATTCCAGACGGCTCACTTTGTTTTGGGGCAGGGGGGCATGACGTGCATTGAAGTCAATGGCACCGCAGCCACGCCCTCCGTAATGCAGCGCGATCGCCCGCACCGAAACGCGTGGACACATTAGTGCCTGCATTCTGGTTCGGTGCAGTCAGAAAAAATAGATTTTTTTCTGACTGCACCCGATAGTGCCGCTCCTTACGTGCCGCTCTGCCACCCGCAGCAGTAGAAGCGAAACATGTAAAGGTGGCTGTGTGGCGGGGATGGAGAGGCTGTACAGGTGATCCGTGACCTGTCCAGCAGAATGTGCTGCAGACACTGCCAGGCAGCACATTCTGCTTTGTGGGAGAGGACCCTCTCTGCTTCGTTCCGCCCCCTGCCTGCCGACACACGGAAGAAGGTGCTGCAGGTGTCAGGTAAGGTAAATCTGGTGAAGGCTGGACCGGGAAGAGGGGTGCGGGGGGAGAAGCATTGCTGATTTTCATTATAATGTATTGCTGGGACTTGTATTCCTGCATAGCTGGTGGTATTCTGCAGTGCTGTATAATGATTATACAGCAATGCAGAATAGCATCAACTATGCAGGACTACAAGTCTCAGCAATACATTATATTATTAAGTAGGGATGCCCCAGTGCCAATACTGGGCATTTTCACGACTACTCGTACTCGTGAAAATGCCCCGATACTAAGTGCAGATACCGGTGTTCTGCCGACCTAGTCGAATTTGCCGACCTCAGCATTAGCGCTTGTGCACAGACCGGTATTATTGAGGAAACAGGGATTTATTTACAAAGTATTTTGTTTAAATCGTTAATTGTGACCGTTAATAATATTCCAATCATTATTTACTGCCTTGGATGGCATATTATAAATAGTCACAATTAACAATTACACACTAATACTTTGGAAATAAATGCCGGTTTCCTTGTTAATCCCATCTGTGCGCAAGCACAGATACTGGGTCGGCGTTCTCGACAGAACACTGGCACTACATTTTTAAACTGAAGTGGCTGCCTGAGGTCCTGCGCTTGCTGGGGACCTCGGCAGCCTTCCTGTTAACCACACGGTGCCTGTTTATAGTGCCTTCCCATGGCGGTGGGGGGGCCTTTTATGGTTTCTTCCACCGGGACCCTGAAGGTTCTAGTTACGCCTCTTTGCGGCACCAATTGGGCCTGAACGCACAGTGGCTGGTGTGAATTTGCCCTAAGCGGGCAGCTATTTCGCTATATAGTTATATTTTTAATGAAGGAAGCTGCCCATATCCAATATGTTGGGTATGCAAAATAAAAAAGACTGTGTGCAAACTACAGTTACACATTCCTTACAAAATGAATGTACCGTGCAACGCCCTACTAAAATAGAACTCTATTCTACTTTTTAATTTAGCAATGTGAGGTTAGTATCTCTGTCAGCTTTTATTGGTGTCTATATTCCTGCTAGAGAGATTGCTCTTTATCGCCTTCTACTAACTGAATAAACACAACCAGATATTAATTCTGTACATGCTGCTTGGGTTATGCCATGGCATGCTGTGGAATAATGTTTTAAAAACATGTCCCAATATAATAATAAATTAGAAAAGATAAAAAAGAACCATACTACTTTTACATACAGCTTCTAATAATAAATACTATTGCCAAACTTTCTAGTTTTTGTCTCCCTTGAATTAATGAGTTTCCCAGGAATTAATATTGGAACATTTGCACGGCAAGGTTATGGATCCACATGCTCTCAGCTATGATATAGCTGCATAAGTGTGCTAAGAACAATGGATTGACAGAGACCAATATAATTCCTTCTACTCCCACAACTCAGAAAGGTCAAGCGAATAGAACTGATGATAGACTGCTACAAGCCAAACCATCAATCTCTTACAAGAAGCAGCTTACTTCAATCATTTTGCAATACCTTCATTCATGCAGATCTGCACAGAAAACACTGTCTTGTCCACCATTCTTCTACATTCACCTCTGTGAACAATTGCACTCTGTAACACTGCTGAATCACTGTAAGTCAATGCCGCTATATGATATATATCTTGCATTACAAAATAGATTTGCTGCAGGAATACATAACTATGGTCTGGTATGGTGCAAGGCAAGCATACTGAAACCTGTCTATAAAAACTGGGGAAAAGAAAAAGGCAAATACTGATGAATGAATCGCATTCCTTGTCATTACACCATATCATTATTGAGTTGACTGGTAACTATGGACAGCGATGTTTTCATTCTCCTTTTTTATGAACAAGTCCATGAATCTTGTCACATTTGTACACAAGATTATTTTACTTAACAATATATGGTATCAAAATGGTAACAAAAAACAGTCCTTTTTGCTGGCCAAATTATCCCACTTTCACAAACCATGCAACAAGTTTCAATTGCGTTCATGATATCTATATAACATTTAAGGTAATATAAAACTGTTGAGAGATTAAAACAGGTCAAAACAGTAATACAAAAGTAATACAAGGGTTGCCATCACTGAACTCCTTGATTATCTTTGGTTTAAAAACCCAGGACCGGAAACAAGTATGAGGAGAAGAGACTGAAATCAGGATCTCATTATTTGTATGCTTGTTACTAGAGAACGACTTAATAAATGCTAAAGTCACAGGGCCAGCATGACAGTTATCCAAGTAGCATTTTAGGTCAGCAATGGCTGTTGTCATTTTTTCCCATGACAATTTTCCTTTAAGGAAAAAGTCATAAGTAGAACATTGTTGCAAATGTTAAGTGCCGGATATCAAGTTGCTAAAATTGGTTCTGAATCCCCATTCTTGCAAACTGACAGTGCATATACAGACTCTGAGCATATTCACAGTATACTCTGCACACATATGCAGAAGTTCTATTACACACAGAATACCGTACTCTTTAATACTGTGCCACAAGCAAAAGTTCCACAAACAGATAAACCTCAGGACAACGCATAATCCTTCAAAAATAATTCTGTTCCATCACATATGCTTTTCTGCATACAGAATATAGACCAAGAGAACTAAGATTTTGTCTCAGCCCAAGAACCTTATTATAACAGTAGGGAGTTACATAGCAACCAGTGAATATTGAGAAAATAAACACCTTTATCAGGACAATTTTAAATACAGCACAGCATGCAGAGTGCAGTGCCCTTAACATTGCTGGCCTGTGGGAGGAAAAATGCCCCAATGTCAGCAGTCAGTGAGAGTAACAATGCCCCAGTGGTTAGTGGAAAGAGCAATGTCCTGGCGTTCAGTGGGAGGAATAATGCCCCAGTGGTTATTGGGAGGAACAATGCATCTGCAATCAGTAGGAGGAACAATATCCCGGCGGTCAGTGGGAGGAACAATGCCCCAATGGTAAGTGGAAGCAGCAATGCCCCTTCTGTTAGTGAGAAGAACAATAATGCCCAACAAGTGCTGTAAGTGAAAGGAATACACCATCACTGGTGTCAGTGATATAATGAAGAGCCACTTGCATAGAAAAGGAATGGGGGGGCTGGTTGTGGCTGTGTGTAGAAGATTGCTTGTTTACAGTCCAGCAGACCAGACTTACTTGCAGTCACACAGAAAGGTGGAACTAGAACGTGCATGCAGGGAGAAGAAGCCTTGGCACGATTACTGCCCTCGTCCCTGCCCACCTTAACTCTTAACTTTGCCTGTTGGGTCCTGGAATAAGCCTGTGAAATCCCAGGAAAGTCCTGCAGAATCTTTCAAATGTTACTCTAAAAAAAGGTCAGGTCTACATCCTTCCCTCTCCTCCTTGTGCTACAAAAACATCTACACAGATATCAGACGGCGGTCACACATGCAGGCATGATCTATGCACTAATATATCTTTCTTGTGAAATGATCTCTCCATAAACATAAACAGCACTCAGCGCCCATGTTGATGCTTATAAAGAAGGTAGGGTAAGAGAGAGATTTCCCTAGTTCAGCACTAGTTCTTTCTGAGGTTAAATAACAGAAATCAGCCAGGAAAGCCAACCCGGTGAATTGTGTTTTCTCTGAGATCAGATGAACTTGGGGTGTCTGCAGAAGTCACAGAGTGTTCATTGATAGGCACTTATCAGACCATAACTGGTAGGATTATCCAATGTTTACCATAGGCACAAAATGAGAACTGAAGAAGAAAATAGGGATTATTCATCTGACAGTGAATTTGACCCTCCAAACTGCTAAATCAATAGTGGAGCATACTCATACAGTACAAATATTATTTTACAATTGGCTGTCATCGTTATCTTAAAACAGGAAAATAAGGCAATTGACAGGACAGCATCGCATAGTAGTTTTGAAAATAATAATGCACAAATACTGGATGGTATAATTTTTTTACTAGGGTATACCATAATAAAAATGCACAATACTAATTTATCAGGGCAATAAGGTTGCAGAAGGCGGAGAATTGTATCCGATAATTATTCTTTGTGTCCTTTGCCAAAAAATAAAAATGGCCTCCCCATTTAGTTCTGGTCACTATACGTGAAGTTTC
Source organism: Nanorana parkeri (assembly GCF_000935625.1). NCBI lineage: Eukaryota > Metazoa > Chordata > Amphibia > Anura > Dicroglossidae > Nanorana > Nanorana parkeri. Next base: position 2,978 of record NW_017308272.1, on the reverse strand, counting down.
ACTACATTACATATGTCTGATACAGATTCATTGATGGTAAATGCTTAAACCAGTAAATACCTCAGAGTAATTGGTAGCAAGCTTGCATTTGCTACCATAACTGTTACAAACACCACCATAAAGATTTACCATTTTGGCTGGCATGTTTCCTGCTAAACTTCTTATTTATCTTACAGCCATTTCTAAAGTAATGCATATTTTGCTCAAGGTCCTGACATATTTTGTTTACCACAAGTACACTGTGTTTTTCCAGTTGTTTTCAGGGATTGTAAGGGCTTCATGTTAATATTACGATTAAAATGTCAAAGAAAATCCTAGACCTTATGGGAATGCCTTGAAGCTCTGCCCTGGCAAGTACACTCACTTGTTTTATTACAACATATCAATCAGTGACACATCAAACAGGACCCACGTTACCTTAGTTTTCCACTTGCTGGTCATTTTGCTCTCGCATATTATCAAAAGACACGCAAACTAATATAATTGGAATTTATCAAGCTAAAATAGGTGGTGTCATGTCAAACTGTAAGGTAAGGTATATGAAGTCAGGTCAAATGCTCCCAAGATACCGAAGAGTAAACAAAGTTTATTTATTAATCACTGCCTTATAAAAAATAAACTATATACATAAGGACAGTAAGTATAAAAAGTACAAGACCAGGCAGGCAAGGCTGGACTATCTTGAATGCTTTAATGAAAACATAGGTATATCCCTGTACGGTTTTTGTGGATGCAAGCCATTTTAATTACCCTAATGTTCTTAGAAGCTTGGTTTATTTCAAAATAATGTGGCATATGCAGTAGATTATCAGCAGGATAAAAACCTGTGCCATCACATCTTCCATTAACGTTTAGTTTGCTAAAAATACACCTATACCCACCCCTGGTACCCAACTGGCCACCCGGAAACTGCATAAGGCCCTTTGCCACTTACTTTGGGGGCCCCCACAGAAAGCAGTCTGTGTTTCCCTTACCAAGGTGCTTACTCCAGGCCAGAGGAAAAATATAATTTAGACTGAGTTGTAGTAGTTAAATGGTTTACTACTGGTATTATTGGTTTATTTTTGTAACACAAACTAAATCTGTGCTGTCTATTGCCTTTACTCTTTTTATGTGTTTTTTTCGCTGATTTTTTAGTAATGTGACTCGCTGTGATAAATATCAAATGTGGCAAGTAATTTTAGAGTGGGTTGTAGGGAGTGCAAATATGGAAGGATTACATTTTGAAGGGTCATTGGGAGTAGTCTCCTGTAATGTGTCTCCAATCTATGACCATCCGTTGGTGATGAAGGGGGCTGCAGTTGGGGTCCACTGTATCAAAAAGGTTGACCATCACTGCTGTAAACCATCAAAGTATTTTGTTGAATACTTTACCTTTGTGAGCAATAATGCCTTATGTATTTTGTTTTACAGTATGTGTAAACAATTTATTGTGCTTTGCAAATAAACAGTGTGTTTAAAGTTAAAAAAGTATACAAGAGTCAGTCATATCTGCCTGGCACCACTGCCCTAAGTGCTTGCAGTGCTAATCAGTATAATGTCGATACAAAAGAAAAAAATATTTTTGCACTGGAAAGTTACTGAATTTAAATCATACCACAACGACTACAGTCAGTGCAGTATATTAGATTTGTATTATTTATAAATATAGTGTCATCATCTAGTGACAACATACAAAGTAAACTAGGTCATATGCAGGCCAGTGTTGGAAAGACTAGATAAAGATTCAAAAAACATTACTGGAGTATTCATAGAAAAATTAGTATACATAAAGGACATTACAGCATTCTAGATACAACTGTCAGTTATGACAGATAAAATGGGAGGTATCAATCAAAATTATTTTCAACTTGATAGAAATTCTTTTCTGTAGGCGATCATGTTGAAGAAATTCTGTCAGGAGTAACAATTGTTTAGACTACTGGGCAGATACAGCCTAAAAAATTATTTGCAACTGTTCAAGATTCAAGCAAATGGCCCGATTATTCTAAAATGAAATGAGTCACATAAAACATTCACAAAGCGTGTTTCTCTTATTTGTTCACTTACAGTCTTTTCAATAATGAATATTTGTTGAATATTTAAAGAATATATGTCAAATCTTTGAATGTTCATTGCATCCTTCCAAAAATATGTGCTGTCTCTAGCTGGCCAAACAGGATGGGTTTTACCGATAAAAACAAACACTGGTAATGCAGAGTGTACATAAAATGTTTCCAATAATAGCGCATGCAGTTGTACTACGAAATATATGCAGAATCATAGCTGTAGCCATCATCACATCAAGTATAAACTAAATAATAGAAAAAAAGAAAGGGTACTGTGAGTTAGAGCAATAGATACTGGAGAACGATTCTATATTTTGCATGGTTCAAAGTATCAATGTGTCCCTTTTAAAATGCAAACTGGTTAACAAGACCATATGTAGATGGTATAAAGATGCTGTGAAGTGATTTTGCCAGATCATTAAAATATACAGTATGTTCTTGGGATATCTGATCCCTCAAAACTCTCCAGTATGGGTTGTTAAAAAGAAGATATTTTGAATTGATTAATATGGTCAAACAATGACAACACAAAAGAGCCTAATTCTAATTTTGAGGAGTTAAAGCTTAACCCTAGGCAGATATAAAAATCACAAATTAATGCAGCTGTAATTATTACTACATACATGTTTTAAATATAAGCAGTGTAAGTACCTGAATTTGATCTGGTAGCCAGTCGGTTAATGTGCTGACAAGAAGCATGTGATAGGAAGAGAGAGCAGAATGACAGAGACATGAGCTCATCACTGTGCTTTTTCCCTTTTCACTGTCCAGTCACAAGCTGGGGCTTGTCCAGGATGCCCTGGGCTCAGAGGTAGTGGGTCAAATAATGCTGACAATCAGACTGAGGACATCTAACAAAAAAATTTAGTGCATTGGAAATTTCTGGATTAAAAAAATACAATCCCCTTTGAACAAGAAATCCCTAAAAGT